>NC_091168.1:50264645-50495374 GCF_040958095.1 Procambarus clarkii
AGCTCCTGAGCCCATAATGCATCAGTAACCCTTCCCAAGGACTCCCGGTTCAACCTTGACGACTAGCGAACGTCTGGCCACCTCCTCCGCCCGGGAGCCGCCTGAGCACGTTCTGTTTTCGCGTTTTGGCTTTGCTACTGCCGTTTGGCATCCCTCTTTAACGGTCCTGTTGTACGACGCCTGATGCACTATCGCCTTGGGTCACGGGATTGTTGATTTTTTTTTTTTTTTTTTTCCCGCGTGTTCTGGCTGGTTCTCCGGGCGGGGTGACGGTGTTCGGGGGCCAGCTTGGCTGAGAGGTGCCAGTAGTTGGTGGGTTCCTGGTGTGCCCTCAGCCGTGCTGGGCGGCTGGCTTCTGCTCTGCCAGAGGACACTGAATGACTTTTGCGTTTTAGTTGGAGCCGAGTTTTTTATTTTTGCTACCTGGTGCTAGTCACCCTGCGGAATTCCTGGGGCTCTCCAATCATGTGCCTGTCTGCGTTTCTTTGCTGCGAGGCATATTAGTTTCCAGTGATTGGCGTCACGTGTTTCGCGATTAGGCTTGGCGTTTTACCTTTCTTGGCTTTACGATTAACTCATCACGAGTATGCCGGGGCGCATCAGATCCCCCGATCGTCGTCGCCCCTAAATCAGCAACAGCAGCAACCTTTCCCACTACTACCGCCCACAGGTAGGATATGGGGTCCAATACCGCTCACACGATGAATATGGGGTTCACTGCCGGCCATGGATGGGTATGGGGGTCCACTACCGCCCACAGGATGGATATAGGGGTCCACTACCACCCACAGGATGGATATGGGGTCCACTACCACCCAGGGCATGAGTATAGGTCCTCTACCACCCACAGGATGCATATGAGTGCGTAATAAATAAACTAAACTAAAACTTATACAGTATTGGGCGCCTGACCGCTGGGTGGACAGCGCTTAGGATTCGTAGTCCTTAGGTTCCGGGTTCGATCCCCGGTGGCGGCGGAGACAAATGGGCAAAATATTTCTTTCACCCTGATGCCCCTGTTACCTAGCAGTAAATAGGTACCTGGAGCCAGATTCACGAAGCAGTTACACGAGCACTTACGAACCTGTACATCTTTTTTTAATCTTTGGCGGCTTTGTTTACAATTGTTAAATAGTTAATGAGCTCCAAAGCACCAGAAGGCTGTTTATTACAATAACAACAGTTGATTGGGAAGTTTTCATTTTTGTAAACTGTTCAATAAATGTAACCAAAGCCGTCAAAGATTGAGGAAAGATGTACACGTTCGTAAGTACTTGCGTAACTGCTTCGTGAATCTGGCCCCTGGAAGTTAGACAGCTGCTACGGGCTGCTTCCTGGGGGGGGGGGTGGGGGTTGTGTAACAAAAAGGAGGCCTGGTGGAGGACCGGGCCGCGGGGACGCTAAGCCCCGAAATCATCTCAAGATAACCTCAAGATAGGTATAAATATAATACTTATTACTTAGTCTCCGTGGTGTAGTTGTAAGACACTCGCCTGGCGTTCCACGAGCGCTATGTCATGGATTCGTATCCTGGCCGGGGAAAATTTACTGGGCGCAAATCCTGAACTGTAGCCTCTGTTTAACTCAACAGTAAAATGGGTACTTGGGTGTAAAAACGATTCTTCGTGGGGGTCGTATTCCAGGGACCTGCCCGAAACGCTACGTGTACTAGTGGCTGTACAAGAATGTAACAACTCTTGTATATATCTCAAAAAAAAAAATAAATAAATAAAAAAAATTAAGTTACTGAAGGATCCATTTTCTTTAAGGACAATCGTGGTCAAACTATCTTATAAAAGTAATAATGGCTAACATTGTCAGCTACGAATTGATTTCAAAATATACAAAGGAATTTATACTCGTTCTCTCAGCAGCTAAACAGAAGTTGCAAAGAGAACGTAAATTTTTCGACAAGCCAAACTAGTGTAATATTAGGGTAGATTCAAATTTTGAGCGACCACAGCAGCATCTATACTCCAACAAACTGATATCACAAGTCTTGGTAACCAATTTTCCTACTCATCATAATGCAAAGAGATAAGGAATGTAAGTAATTGTATATGTCCTTTAAAATTTATAATAACCTTATTCAGGTATATGGTTTAAATACATGTTTGCATAGTATTTTAGGTTATGTGATTTAAGTTTTTCATATAAAATAAATGAGTTAGAATCACCTCTGGTGGGGATGTGGGATCCGATCACATCCCGATAATTATCCATCTTCAATCGACCCCTTTCAGGACCATAGGTACTCCCAGACCCCAACTCGGCTCACTTTGACTCCCTCTTACTTGGAATCCCTGAGTGACGATCTTACAACAGATCTGTACCAGTTTTACAAGACTGCCCTATCCACGACACAGATGTAGCAGTGGACCTTCTCCATACCCGCATCACAGAAGTAACATTTGCAAGCTGCGACCTAACCAACGTAAGTCATAAAACAGTATAACCCAACCAGGGAAATCAAGGAAAAGATGAGATTTTACCAACAAGAGTGCATCAGAAGATCCGCACCTTCCCCCTTTGCACACGATCCAGGCTCTCAGACAAGAAGTGATAAGGCTCATGCTCTTACACAAACGCCATATCTGGGGCTTGTTGGTCAACCAGGCCAACAATTACAAGAGTGAGCCAGCCGCATTCTGGAGGAAAATTAAACAATTCCTCGGCTCGACTGCCATCTTTCTCTCCCATTTCAACCATATACACACCAATGCCAACAACGAGGTGGTCACGGCCAGGATAGAGGACCCCCAGCACCAAGCCAACTACATGGGAGAGGTCTGGCGCGGAATATTCATCGAAAACCTCAACCAGGTTAACCTTGAGAACCATTGGAGGGTAGGCCTGTGGGCTCAGAAAAACGAGGAAAACCTTCACAGCAGACCAACCATTGACGAAGCCCAACTCTATCCATCTATCCCTATTACTAGACCGATCACTCTTGTATAGTTGAGGGAGGTTCTCATGAATACCAAGAACAGAGCTACAGGGCTTACTGGTATTACCGTCATCCAACTAAAGTTCCTTCCCATTAACTACCTCCAAAGCCTTAACATCTATAATGCCATCCTGGCATCCGGGCACCTACCCATTGTACTTAAGACAGCAAAGATGATCTTCATTCCCAAACCAGGCAAGAGCTGATACTCCCCTGATAGCTGCTGGCCGATCTCCTTGCTAGAAACGACAGGGAAATGCTTCGAGAATATAATGTCAAACAGGATTAATTACTATACAGAATACCACCACCTCTTCACAGAAAAAACAGTTCGGTTTAAGGTACCAGAGGTCGACTCAACATGCTATCAATGTAATCTACGACGCAGTCGACAGCGTTCCCAAGCATAAGCAAACGGCAAAAGGCATTTGAAGCCTCTGGCACGACGGACTCCTCATCAAGCTGACCAACCTGCCTCACCACAACAGGACCCTCCTGAGACTGATAGACAACTTCCTAAAAAACAGGAGGGTCATCCCAATGTTTAACACAAAACTAGCAGCTGCATTCACACCAATGGCGAAGGTCCTCCATGGGTCAAGCATCAGCCGTGCTCTCTTTAACGTCTTCGCGAATGATTTGCCACGCCCCATCCACAATGACACCATCATCACCCAATTCGCAGTCGACGTCATTGACGTTGTCACTTCAAAGCCTGTCGGACAAAATACAAAACACGACATGGTGACAAGGAAGGTCAAGGAGGAACTGGCCGCCACTGCAACGTGGGAGAGGGAGTGGAAAATCGTGACCAACCCCAGCAAAATCCGACTTTGCTCGATAGACTGCTGGGCTAGCTCCCTGGGAGCTATCAATATTGGAGACACGCTGACAAGGGTTCAGAACTCAACCACGATCCTGGGGTACAACATAGCAAGGCTCCTGAACTCTAATGAGCATATTAAAAGTAAGATAGCAATCGCCAAGACTCAACTAGCCAAGCTATATCTCTTCCATCAGGCCCCACAACATATAAAACTCCACCTCTACAAGATGCTCATTCGGCAAACTGTAGAATACCCGTACACCCCACTCACACTGGCAAAAAATCGAACATGCTGAAACTGCAATAGGACCAGAACAGGGCGCTTAGATTTGTGGCAAATGTGTCACTTAGAGTGCGCATAGAAGACCTTCATACCAGACTGAGGATTGACCCACTGAACGTTCGACTGCATTGGCTCTCGGTCAAACAGCCACACAAAAAGAATAGTATGTACATGCCAAACCGTGAGGACCCCTTTGTTGTCCTCAACACTACGAATTACGCAATGCTCGACCAGCCCCAAAGGTTGAGGAGGATGTCCCTCCAACAAAGGGTAAGAAGATTTATCCAAGAAAGAGCCTACCCCAGGCCCAGGATCCTAAACAACTTACCACAAGAGAACGAATGGCATCCACCAGCCCCACTGTACACCTCAGTCCTACTACCTGAAACTTACCGATTAAAGATTAAAATCTCCACTCATCCACCAATGACTGATCATAAACCAAGCACAGCTCTCCAGGAAAAACGGCGGTGGCTACTTAATCAACCACCACTGGCAAACTATAGCTACTCACCGATAGCTGATCAGGAAAAAAACTGAGCCCCCTACTAACCATCATAATCACCTCCACATTCACCCATCACTTCTCTTCTCAATAAACCCCAAAGTGGTTGGGCCACTTACCTGTAACCCACTCCTCTTCCTCATACCCCTAATCCTTTTCAAGTTTTCCTACATCCTCCCCCATCCTTCTATTTCCAACTTATCAGTCCTATGTTCTTGGAACTGAAACTGGAACTATAACTTTGAAAATACGTATGTATAGATTTTTTTGTGTAGCTTGTCTGCTAATGTAATTGTCGGTCTTAAATCTAGAAGTGGAAGCTGCTTATTTTGAACAATGTATACAAAATATTAAGTTCACCTGAATTACGTTAATGACAGAGGCTCAGTCAATAGACCGATCACGTGAATCTTAAAGCTAGGTCTAGAGATGAGGAAAATTAGGAAGAACGAATTTGTAGTAGGCCTATAATTTTTCACATGTTGCAGAGAGAGGGAATGAAATTCGTGCTGGTAATTTGTCAAAAAGTATGGTATTGTGCCACTGTTCCAGGTCACCAAGATATAGCTGTACCCACCTAGTAGTTGTGCTAGCGGGCGTTGAGCTTTGGCTCTTTGGTACCGCCTATCAACCGTCAATCTACTGGTGTACAGGTTCCTGAGCTTCTCGAGCTCTATGATATATACATTTGAAACTGTGTATCGAGTCAGCCTCCACCACATCACTTCCTAGTGCATACCATTTATTAACTACTCTGACACAAAAAAACGTTCTTTCTAATGTCTCTGTAGTTCATTTGGGTACTCAAATTCTACCTTTGTCCCCTTGTGCGTGTACCACCCGTGTTAAATAATCTGTCTTTGTCTACCCTGACCATTCCCCTGAGAATTTTGTATGTGATGATCATGTCATCACATACATGGGGGAGCAGGTGGGGCATGTGGTGGGGGGGGGGAAAGGGTGGTGAGTCAGGTCATGGGTTGGGGAGGGAAGGTGTAGGGAGGGAAGGTGTAGGGAGGGAGGGAGTGGGGGTATCACGGAGAGCTTAGAGTGGGTGAACTGGAAAGGGCATGGGATGAAGAAACAGGGTAAGGCATGGGGTGCGGGAACAGGGAGGATCTGGGGAAGGAAAAGGGCACAAGGGGAATAATTGGGGGCCCCTAGGGTCCGGGAGCATGGTATGAAGAGGGACTTTACTGTCTGGGGAGGTGCAGGTGATTGGTGGGGGATGGTTGTGGGGTTGGATGGTGGGAGGCTACTGTCACATTCCTCCCTGGGGGTGCTGGCCTGCTGGTGGGGGGATTCCCACTCCACTCTGAGGTTCCTGGAGATACTGAGCCGAGTCCTGTGGTTCCCACATTCCCAACCCATTCTTTGCGTCCCCTCCTTGCTTCTGCAGCCTTCCATCTCTCTTTCCTCGCCATGTCCCTTTGCAGAAAAACGTCCTTGTATCCCTCTAACCTCATAAGTCTGCTCTGTCTCTCTTCCTGGATAGGATTTTCTTTTGTTGCCACATTCGTGAGAAATACCTTTGTGGTAAAATGGCACTGTGTCAGGTTACCAGGAAATAACTGTAGTAAAGTGGCACAGTGCCAGGTCACTAGTAAATATCTGGGGTAGAGTGGCACTGTGCCAGGTCACTAGTAAATATCTGGGGTAAAGTGGCACAGTGCCAGGTCACTAGTAAATATCTGGGGTAAAGTGGCACAGTGCCAGGTCACTAGTAAATATCTGGGGTAGAGTGGCACTGTGCCAGGTCACTAGTAAATATCTGGGGTAGAGTGGCACTGTGCCTGGTCACTAGTAAATATCTGGGGTAAAGTGGCACAGTGCCAGGTCACTAGTAAATATCTGGGGTAGAGTGGCACAGTGCCAGGTCACTATAGTAAACATCTGGGGTAGAGTGGCACTGTGCCAGGGCACTAGTAAATATCTGGGGTAAAGTGGCACAGTGCCAGGTCACTAGTAAATATCTGGGGTAGAGTGGCACAGTGCCAGGTCACTAGTAAATATCTGGGGTAAAGTGGCACAGTGCCAGGTCACTAGTAAATATCTGGGGTAGAGTGGCACTGTGCCAGGTCATTAGTAAATATCTGGGGTAAAGTGGCACAGTGCCAGGTCACTAGTAAATATCTGGGGTAGAGTGGCACTGTGCCAGGTGACAAGTAAATATCTGGGGTAGAGTGGCACTGTGCCAGATCACTAGTAAATATCTGGGGTAGAGTGGCACTGTGCCAGGTCACTAGTAAATATCTGGGGTAAATTGGCACAGTGCCAGGACACTAGTAAATATCTGGGGTAGAGTGGCACTGTGCCAGGTCACTGGTAAATATCTGGGGTAAAGTGGCACAGTGCCAGGTCACTAGTAAATATCTGGGGTAGAGTGGCACTGTGCCAGGTCACTGGTAAATATCTGGGGTAAAGTGGCACAGTGCCAGGTCACTAGTAAATATCTGGGGTAGAGTGGCACTGTGCCAGGTCACTAGTAAATATTTGGGATAGAGTGGCACAGTGCAAGGTCACTAGTAAATATCTGGGGTAGAGTGGCACTGTGCCAGGTCACTAGTAAATATTTGGGGTAGAGTGGCTCTGTGCCAGGTCACTAGTAAATATCTGGGGTAAAGTGGCACTGTGCCAGGTTACTAGTAAATATCTGGGGTAAAGTGGCACAGTGCCAGGTCACTAGTAAATATCTGGGGTAAAGTGGCACAGTGCCAGGTCACTAGTAAATATCTGGGGTAAAGTGGCACAGTGTCAGGTCACAAGTAAATATCTGGGGTAAAGTGGCACTGTGCCAGGTCACTAGTAAATATCTGGGGTAAAGTGGCGCAGTGCCAGGTCACTAGTAAATATCTGGGGTAGAGTGGCACTGTGCCAGGTCACTAGTAAATATCTGGGGTAAAGTGGCACAGTGCCAGGTCACTAGTAAATATCTGGGGTAGAGTGGCACTGTGCCAGGTCACTAGTAAATATCTGGGGTAGAGTGGCACAGTGCCAGGTCACTAGTAAATATCTGGGGTAGAGTGGCACTGTGCCAGGTCACTAGTAAATATCTGGGGTAGAGTGGCACAGTGCCAGGTCACTAGTAAATATCTGGGGTAGAGTGGCACAGTGCCAGGTCACTAGTAAATATCTGGGGTAGAGTGGCACTGTGCCAGGTCACTAGTAAATATCTGGGGTAGAGTGGCACTGTGCCAGGTCACTAGTAAATATCTGGGGTAAAGTGGCACAGTGCCAGGTCACTAGTAAATATCTGGGGTAGAGTGGCACAGTGCCAGGTCACTAGTAAACATCTGGGGTAGAGTGGCACTGTGCCAGGTCACTAGTAAATATCTGGGGTAAAGTGGCACAGTGCCAGGTCACTAGTAAATATCTGGGGTAGAGTGGCACTGTGCCAGGTCACTAGTAAATATCTGGGGTAGAGTGGCACAGTGCCAGGTCACTAGTAAATATCTGGGGTAGAGTGGCACTGTGCCAGGTCACTAGTAAATATCTGGGGTAGAGTGGCACTGTGCCAGGTCACTAGTAAATATCTGGGGTAGAGTGGCACTGTGCCAGGTCACTAGTAAATATCTGGGGTAAAGTGGCACTGTGCCAGGTCACTAGTAAATATCTGGGGTAGAGTGGCACTGTGCCAGGTCACTGGTAAATATCTGGGGTAAAGTGGCACAGTGCCAGGTCACTAGTAAATATCTGGGGTAGAGTGGCACTGTGCCAGGTCACTAGTAAATATCTGGGGTAGAGTGGCACAGTGCCAGGTCACTAGTAAATATCTGGGGTAGAGTGGCACTGTGCCAGGTCACTAGTAAATATCTGGGGTAGAGTGGCTCTGTGCCAGGTCACTAGTAAATATCTGGGGTAAAGTGGCACAGTGCCAGGTCACTAGTAAATATCTGGGGTAAAGTGGCACTGTGCCAGGTTACTAGTAAATATCTGGGGTAAAGTGGCACAGTGCCAGGTCACTAGTAAATATCTGGGGTAAAGTGGCACAGTGCCAGGTCACTAGTAAATATCTGGGGTAGAGTGGCACAGTGCCAGGTCACTAGTAAATATCTGGGGTAAAGTGGCACAGTACCAGGTCACTAGTAAATATCTGGGGTAGAGTGGCACTGTGCCAGGTCACCAGTAAATATCTGGGGTAGAGTGGCACTGTGCCAGGTCACTAGTAAATATCTGGGGTAAAGTGGCACAGTACCAGGTCACTAGTAAATATCTGGGGTAGAGTGGCACTGTGCCAGGTCACCAGTAAATATCTGGGGTAGAGTGGCACTGTGCCAGGTCACTAGTAAATATCTGGGGTAAAGTGGCACAGTGCCAGGTCACCAGTAAATATCTGGGGTAAAGTGGCACAGTGTCAGGTCACAAGTAAATATCTGGGGTAAAGTGGCACTGTGCCAGGTCACTAGTAAATATCTGGGGTAAAGTGGCACAGTGCCAGATCACTAGTAAATATCTGGGGTAGAGTGGCACTGTGCCAGGTCACTAGTAAATATCTGGGGTAAAGTGGCACAGTGACAGGTCACTAGTAAATATCTGGGGTAGAGTGGCACAGTGCCAGGTCACTAGTAAACATCTGGGGTAGAGTGGCACTGTGCCAGGTCACTAGTAAATATCTGGGGTAAAGTGGCACAGTGCCAGGTCACTAGTAAATATCTGGGGTAGAGTGGCACTGTGCCAGGTCACTAGTAAATATCTGGGGTAGAGTGGCACAGTGCCAGGTCACTAGTAAATATCTGGGGTAGAGTGGCACTGTGCCAGGTCACTAGTAAATATCTGGGGTAAAGTGGCACAGTGCCAGGTCACTAGTAAATATCTGGGGTAAAGTGGCACAGTGCCAGGTCACTAGTAAATATCTGGGGTAGAGTGGCACTGTGCCAGGTCACTAGTAAATATCTGGGGTAGAGTGGCACAGTGCCAGGTCACTAGTAAATATCTGGGGTAGAGTGGCACTGTGCCAGGTCACTAGTAAATATCTGGGGTAAAGTGGCACAGTGCCAGGTCACTAGTAAATATCTGGGGTAAAGTGGCACAGTGCCAGGTTACCAGGAAATAACTGTAGTAAAGTGGCAATGTACCAGGTCACCAAAAATGGATATAGTAAAGTGGCACTGTGCCTGTTTGTGAAGGAATAGATAATTAGCTATCTTAATTGACTGTTGGAGAGTCCACAGCGCCACTTTACCCCTCACTAAATGCACAGAGTGCGTGCACTGAGTCTAGTTTCTTAATTTCGAAATTTGACCCTGCCACACACTAGGGTATCTGGTGACAGCTCCCGTCATCAGGATTTCATAGGTACCACATTGGCCGTCGTAGGTACTTGCATTCAGAAATTACATCAATGTTTTTTTTTATTAATGCATTAGATACATCTGCATTTGTGCAGCTACCCTAGACTATATGAAGGGGGAGTACAGTGTGTCAAAAAGCTAGTTACGTGATGCTAAAAAATCCCCATCACACAGGATGCTTAGTCATACAGAGGCATGTAATCAGTAGTCTGCGCTGGCTGACTCTGGGTGCATTACGAGGATATCATCAACACGAGTGAATAAGGTAGCAGTGATACTAAAAGTCCCCTTCTAGCAGGATGGATAGTCATACAGGGCCATATATTCAGTAGCCTGCACTGGCAAATTTTGGGTACACTATAAGGATATCTTCCAAAAACACGAGAGTGAATAAAGTAATTGCAAAGCTCCAGGTACCTCATGCCAACGGGTCTAAAAGGTCTAATAACTGGGCATTTGGTGAGGTAGTGTCGGAGATCGTGCCGCAGTTCCTGCTCACAGAGTTTGCAACTGGAGTGCTCAGGATTGGGGTATCCGTCACCTGCTACAGGTAACGGTAACCCAACCTGATCCTAGCAACCACTATGTCGCACAGTCTGGTCGACGTTTTGTGCTGCCCATAGATATAGGTGTTAGATCTGAACAGATCATAGCTTTTTATACTAGTGCTTTCAGGTCGCTGGGAGTCAGTAATTGCTTTATCAGACCTGAGTGTTTGGACCAATACAGTTTTGACAGACGAGATGGGGATACCTAGATCTAATTCAACGTCATCATTGTTACATGCTAATTTGGCTGCATGGTCTGTCGCATTATGATCTAGGTAATCTTGAGATGATTTCGGGGCTTAGTGTCCCCGCGGCCCGGTCCTTGACCTTGCCTCCAGCCCCAGGAAGCAGCCCGTGACAGCTGACTAACTCCCAGGTACCTATTTACTAATAGGTAACAGGGGCATGAGGGTGAAGCAAACTCTGCCCATTGTTTCTCGCCGGCGCACAGGATCGAACCTGGGACAACAAAATCACACGTCCAGTGTTCTGTCCGCTCAGCCACCGGCTCCACATGATTAGTTATGTTTGTTTGATGTTATCCATACAAAGGAGATTCGAGACCCTTTGTTCTGTGCAGCGATTAGGTCATTAATAATTGGTAGTATCAGGTTCTTGCTGTCGATCTTCCAGGAGAAGTTTTCGATTGCTTGAAGAGCAGACTTTGAATCACAAAATATTATTCCTCCTAGGAATAGTAGCTAGTTGTAGTGCCGCTAGTTCTGCTTGTGTGGAGGTCAGCCAGTTGTTTAACCTGACACTTACAGTCTTTGTGCAAATATTATTTCTACTAGCTGTACCCGGCCACAGCAACCTTTTCCCTGTCGCCCAGTCCTCCCCAGAATTCGCCCTCCCCTTCCCAACCATTCCTCACTCCCACGTCCCTTTGTCCTCCCAACCATTTCCAATTCCCCCGTCCCCTCGTCCTCCCCGCCATTTCCTCCCTCCCCCATCCCTATATCCTCCCCACCATTCCCCTCGTCCTCCTAACAATTCCTCACTACACCGTCTCCTCGTCCTCCCCACCATCTCCCACTCCCCCCGTCCCCTAGTCCTCCCTGTCATTTCCCCCTCCCCTGTTCCCTCGTCCTCCGCACCATCCCCAACACTGCTGTCCCCTTGTCCTTTCCACCATTCTCCATTCCCCTGCCCCCTCGTCCCCACTATCCCCAACTCCCACGTCCCCCTCGTTCTCCCCACCAGTACTCCCTCCCCTGTCCCATCGTCCACAGTACTATCCTCCACTCCTGTTCCCTCGTCCTCCCCTACCATTCCCAACTCCCTCATCCGATGCATGCCCAAATGATCTGATGTTCCCATCAGAAAATTGGAAACATCAAATGATCTGATGTTCCCATCAGAAAATTGGGAACATCAAATGATCTGATGTTCCCATTACTGAAATATAAGAAAACAATTAAAACACGAAATGAAAAACAATGAAAAAATAAACCAAAACTACACTCATGAAATGAACGATATGGTAAAGAAAAAAGCTCAATTTCATCGCAATGTCACACAAAATAATTAAATCAAAATGAAAATAATTCGAAATCTGTGAAAATTCAATTTATCAATGAAATTGGAAACATTGAAATGGTATCATAACATATTTAGTATAGCGTGAGTTGCTCTTACGTGCAACAAATGGCGCTTTTAAAAAAAAAAAAAAAAAAGCATGTTTTAACCTATCACAGGTGTGGCATCTATACTTATACTCCCGAAATGAACGGTATAGTAAACAACACACCTCAATTCCAACGCAATGTCACACAAAATAATTAAATCTAAATTAAAATAAATCAAAGTGTGTGAAAATTCAATTTATCAATGTAATCGGAAACATTGAAATGGAATTCATAATATATTTAGTATATCGTGTGTGTTTCTATTACGTGCAGCAGATGGTGCTGTTTGTAAAAAAAAAACCATGTTTTTACCTGGGTGGCATTTATATAGAAGGTCTATAAAAACACGCGCATATTCAAATGGAACGTTGTGTCAGAATTTCAAAGCAATCGGTGAAGAACTTTGGGAGATTACAGCATCTGTTGCTCTTACGTCCAACAGATGTCGATGTTTTTAAAAAAAAACTAGTTTTTTTTCCTGTCACAGATGAGGCATGTACATAGTAGATATATAAAAACACACGCCTATTCAAATGCAACGTTGTGTGAAAATTTCAAAGCAATCGATGAAGAACTTTCGGAGATTAGCGATTTTGAACAAACGAACATTTACATTTTTATTTATATAGACTAGCTGTACCCGGCCATGCATTGCTGTGGCTCAGCAACGCATGTGCGTTGCTGAGCCACAGCAACCTTCCCTGTCCTCCAGTCCTCCCCACCATTCCCTCCTCACCCGTTTCCTCGGCCTCCCAACCATTCCCCACTCCACCATCCCCTCTTTCTTCCCACCAGGCGCCACTCCCGTCCCTTTGTCCTCCTCACCATTCTCCCTTCCTCAATCCCGTCGCCCCCACCATCTCAAACTCTCCCAACCTCTCGTCCTTCCCCACAATTACCCCCTCCCTTGTCCCCTCGTCTTCCCCACCATCTCTCACTTTCGTCCCCTCGTCATCCCCACCATTTCCCACTCCCTTGTCCGATGCCTTCCCAAATGGTCTGATGTTCCCATCAGAAAATTGGGAACATCAAGTGATCTGATGTTCCTATCACTGAAATATAAGAAAACAGTTAAAAAAGGAAATTAAAATATGAAAAAATAAGAAAAATAAACTATACTAACGAAATCAACGGTCTGGTAAACAACACCGCTCAATTCCAACACAATTCATACAAAAAAATTAAATCAGAATTTATGAAAATTGAATTTATCAATGCAATCAGAAACAGTGAAATGGAATTGCAACATATTTAGAATAGCATGTGTGATGCACCTACATGCAACAGATGGCGCTGTTTTTCAAGAAAAGCATAGTTTTATATGTCACAAATGTGGCATCTAAACTTATACTTACGAAATGAACGGTATGATAAACAACACAGCTCAATTCCAACACAATGTTACACAAAATAATTCAATAACAAATAAAATAAATCGAAATCTATGAAAATAAATGTTATCAATGCAATCGGAAACATTGAAATGGAATTCGTGACATCTTTAGTATAGCGTGCATGTTGCTATTATGTGCAACAGACTGTGCTGTTTTTAAAAAATGCATGTTTTTACCTGTCACAGGTGTGACATTTATATAACAATATGTATATAAAAAGATGCGCCTATTCGAATGCAACGTTGTGTCAAAATTTCAAAGCAATCGGTAAAGAGGTTTCGAATATTTCCCTCACATGAAAAACACAGTTTTTCAGAAAAAGCATGTTATTTTACCGTCACAGACGTGACATCTATATAGTACGTATATAAAAGCCTGGCCGGATGCGAATGGAACGTTGTGTGAAAATTACAAAGCAATCGGTAAAGAACTTTCGGAGATTAGCGATTTTGAACAAACGAACATTCCCATTTTTATTTATATAGACTAGCCAGATGATGGTGTTCTTCTAGGGGGCAGGCTGCTTATACTGGCAGTACTTGCATATTGCTGAAGCAGCATGTCGGCATAGTCTACAGGTGAATGGTGATCAAGTTGACGACTGCTAGGATGAGAAATCTATTTAATTTTATTCCACCTTTGAGATGAGGATGTGCATGATTGATGCCTTGCAAAAACTGTTCCCAGTGCTGGTTATACACCTGTTCCTTTAGCTTTCTAAACTCTCGGCTGGCCTTAAGAAATATGTTGAGGGTGTCAGCTGTTTTATGTGATTTATACTGCTCAGCTAGGAACAGAACTCTGTCATGCAGGGGCTTAAGGCATGAGTCAGTGAACCACCTCTGTCCCTTCCTCACTGTTTTGGGTCTTGTGGATTTTACAATATTGTCATAAAAAAGGGGTTACTTCAGTGACCAGGTCCTCATATAATGCATTGACAGTTGTAAAACAGAAAGTGTTATACCATGCAGGAATACGGAATTTGAAGTGCATGTGTAAATTTTCTGGGATATTAATTTTTTTTCAAAGCTTAGGGGTTTGACATTATTGATGGTGTATGAACTGAATATGGCAAAGTGATCACTAACTAATTCGTGAACAATTGATCCTCCGACAACATTATCGATGAGACCGTGACCAATGACATAATCAAGCCTGCCACTCATGAGGTGTGTGACGTTAGAGGAGTCAAAGTTGAATACAGACATGTTATTGTCTCTTAAATATTTCACAAAGACCCTGCCATTCATGTTTGTTTTGGTGTCACCCAGGCTAGTCCAGGTGTCTAGCATTAAAATCACCCATGACAATGGATTGAGAGCTGGTGGTGATTTTTGGAAGAGAGGCTTCCACCATTTGATCGCACCTTACATAGACATTAACTAAGTTAATAAAGTCGGTCGTTGTAGCAATCTAAACCTGCTGATAATGAGTCGTCACTTTTGTCGTTTAACATATTTACACACTATGTTACTTTTAACATACGTCAAGATACCGACATCATGTGAACCAACATTTGAGAAAGTTACATAAGTTACGTGATGATGGGTGGGATGAGAGTGGTACTGGAGGTTGGGATGGTTGGCATGAGAGTGGTGTAAGGGGATGGTTCACCAGCTCACTTACAATCGTGCTCTTATGCCTGTGGAGGCCAGTACACTTGTTAAGTGCGCGGACCTAAGTTTGGTAACCTTTACCCGAAACATCTTGTGTTTGGGCTCATGGGAGAGCCCCAGTCATCAGCATTCCAAAAATGTTACCCCTGGCCGGGGTAGCACGTCTGTGGACAGAAATATAACAATAGCATCTTTTCATTGTAAGCTTGGAGGGACTCAAGATTTGCGCGGGAATCTTGGGAGGCCTGTGACAGCGTGGGCGAGCGTGGGCCTCCCGCTAGCTCCAGCATTGTCGTCATGGCAACGGCAGGCGTCCAGCTTGAGCCGCCATGTTGGTCGGCCATTTAGGAGTGCCCTAGGGTCATGGTACACCGTCTCTGATTGGTTGAGAGGGGTAGGCCGCTGTGTGCCTCCCTCTGATTGGTTCTTTTGAGGCAGAGCCCGGGAAGCCGGTGTTCCTGCCCCAAGACATAATTCCGTTCCAGTCACCACCACAGCCTGACGTCTCTCTTGCCCATTTGGCCAAATTGGGTAAGACGACGTCGTGATGACTGTCGCCTCAGCTCCTCCACTGCCGCCCCCACCAAGACCACCAGCTGCACAGATAGAATCCAGCTGGAATCCTCGTTGAAGGGTAAATAGATAGGGAACGAGTGAGAGAAATCTTGGATCGTGGGTAATTTGCATACGAGGAGCAACAGACTCGTGGGTCCCCACTCCAGTGGTTATAGACGTTCTAATTCCTGCTAGTGCTTTGTAGCAGTCGAGGGGAACGGGGAAATTCGTGCCAAGTGTTCAGGGGGCAGTTTTCTCATAGAAATTCGTGGAAATCTCAAGTCAGTGTTTTGGTGCCAAAGTGATGGGAGTACTACGCTTGCTCGGGAGGGGGGAGGCTGCCACAGTCTACCATCCGCCACCTAGCGCGCCGCCACCTACACCACCTACCGCCACCTAGCGCGCCGCCACCTACACCACCTACCGCCACCTAGCGCGCCGCCACCTACACCACCTACCGCCACCTAGCGCGCCGCCACCTACACCACCTACCGCCACCTAGCGCGCCGCCACCTACACCACCTACCGCCACCTAGCGCGCCGCCACCTACGCCACCTACCGTGCCGTGAGCCAGCCACCCGCCAGCAGGGTGCCTGAAGTACCGGCACTTGATTGACTGTGGGAAGAGAACCGTCATTTTAGAATAACGTAAACGTGGTGATTAACGTTCTTAATCACCTGAATTGGTCTGAGTATGGAAGCCTCGAACGGAATTCAGACCTTAATGTAAATTGCTGAGCCAGTGTGAAAGGTTGCGTATTTAATTGATTAATTATTGATCTTGAGGATAGTAATTAATGACTCTAAGGGTAATCACGAGTGATTACCGTTCTCTTATCACTTTGGACATTGTAAATCAGAATTTACCATTGTTGAGTGATAGTAACCGATAACGTAAAATAACGTAAATTAACGTAACTAGTAAAGATATTAATCAGCTGTCTGGAAGTACAGGGATTAATGGGATTTACTCACTGAATGCTCGACAGGTAGAGTATTTATATAATTTCCGCGTTACTATGGACAGTTGAAAGAGTTAATAAGTTAACGTAAATGTTACCTTGTTATTAACGTAAATGTTACTTTGTCATTAACGTAAATCAATTGTTATTGATTGTTGATCGTCCGTGGGACGGAGTGTTAACGTAAAGATTAATTCGAGGAAGGGTTGATGGAGTTGCCAGTGAACCCATTAGTCATTGTTGTGTCATTGACAGGCTTCTGATTTGAGTGCATTGCACCGCTAGTGCAGGTGTAGACTGCACAGAGGCGTAGAACAGTTAGGAGGTTACTGGAGACGTGTCTCAGAACCCACTGTGTCATAGTTGCAGGTGTGATTATAGATCTGATATTGCTTGCTTGTTTGATTCCTCTGTGTTCACACCTTATGTTTGAGTTAGTTCATTATGCAGTCCGAGGGGCTGGTGTCTAGCTGTCATTGATAGTGTCACAGGAAGGATTTCGAGTAACGTCATTGATATTTCTTTTGTTTTTGTTGTAGTAGTTAGTACTTTATTGAATAAACTAAGTTGTTATGGTTAACACTGTCTTTTCGTTACACCCCACACATTTATATGGTACTGTAAGTGTACTGTCACACTCGAATATTAAATTGAGATTGATTCTTCAGTTTTGGACCAAATATACGGCACCACACCTACTCGTGTGGTGCCGTATATTTGGTCCAAAACTCAAGAATCCTGGAGCCCAGGACCTCTTCGTTAGATTAGCTTCGGGGAATGGCGAAGGTCGACGGCCGATAGTGGCGGGGATTTAAACTTTTTGGGGTCTCGGCGTTCGCCTAGTCAATTGTTCATAAATGGTCCCAGAGTGAGGAATGAGCTGCTTACTACACTGGTGTGTTAGCTAAGCAAGTCCTTCCTCAGGCGACCTAATTGAATATCACGTCAGGAATAAAGATTAAAAGAATTAAAGAATTTTTTTTAGAAATTTTCAGAGCTCAATTGCTAACAATTCCATATTACATATTCTCAAACTCTCACAAGTGGTACTGGAGGTGGTGTTAGCTGGGATGAGTGGTACTGGAGGTGGTGATGGTTGGGATGAGAGTGGTACTGGAGGTGGTGTTAGCTGGGATGAGTGGTACTGGAGGTGGTGATGGTTGGGATGAGAGTGGTACTGGAGGTGGTGTTAGCTGGGATGAGAGTGGTACTGGAGGTGGTGTTAGCTGGGATGAGCGTGGTACTGGAGGTGGTGATGGTTGGGATGAGAGTGGTACTGGAGGTGGTGTTAGCTGGGATGAGAGTGGTACTGGAGGTGGTGTTAGCTGGGATGAGAGTGGTACTGGAGGTGGTGTTAGCTGGGATGAGTGGTACTGGAGGTGGTGATGGTTGGGATGAGAGTGGTACTGGAGGTGGTGTTAGCTGGGATGAGAGTGGTACTGGAGGTGGTGTTAGCTGGGATGAGCGTGGTACTGGAGGTGGTGATGGTTGGGATGAGAGTGGTACTGGAGGTGGTGTTAGCTGGGATGAGAATGGTACTGGAGGTGGTGTTAGCTGGGATGAGAGTGGTACTGGAGGTGGTGATGGTTGGGATGAGAGTGGTACTGGAGGTGGTGTTAGCTGGGATGAGAATGGTACTGGAGGTGGTGTTAGCTGGGATGAGAGTGGTACTGGAGGTGGTGATGGTTGGAATGAGAATGGTACTGGAGGTGGTGTTAGCTGGGATGAGAGTGGTACTGGAGGTGGTGTTAGCTGGGATGAGAGTGGTACTGGAGGTGGTGTTAGCTGGGATGAGAGTGGTACTGGAGGTGGTGTTGGTTGGGATGAGAATGGTACTGGAGGTGGTGTTAGCTGGGATGAGAGTGGTACTGGAGGTGGTGTTGATTGGGATGAGAATGGTACTGGAGGTGGTGTTAGCTGGGATGAGAGTGGTACTGGAGGTGGTGTTGATTGGGATGAGAATGGTACTGGAGGTGGTGTTAGCTGGGATGAGAGTGGTACTGGAGGTGGTGTTAGCTGGGATGAGAGTGGTACTGGAGGTGGTGTTAGCTGGGATGAGAGTGGTACTGGAGGTGGTGTTAGCTGGGGTGAGAGTGGTACTGGAGGTGGTGATGGTTGGGATGAGAGTGGTACTGGAGGTGGTGTTGGTTGGGATGAGAGTGGTACTGGAGGTGGTGTTGATTGGGATGAGAGTGGTACTGGAGGTGGTGTTGATTGGGATGAGAGTGGTACTGGAGGTGGTGTTGATTGGGATGAGAGTGGTACTGGAGGTGGTGTTAGCTGGGATGAGTGGTACTGGAGGTGGTGTTAGCTGGGATGAGTGGTACTGGAGGTGGTGTTGGTTGGAATGAGAGTGGTACTGGAGGTGGTGTTGATTGGGATGAGAATGGTACTGGAGGTGGTGTTGATTGGGATGAGAGTGGTACTGGAGGTGGTGTTAGCTGGGATGAGTGGTACTGGAGGTGGTGTTAGCTGGGATGAGTGGTACTGGAGGTGGTGTTGGTTGGGATGAGAGTGGTACTGGAGGTGGTGTTGATTGGGATGAGAGTGGTACTGGAGGTGGTGTTGATTGGGATGAGAGTGGTACTGGAGGTGGTGTTAGCTGGGATGAGAGTGGTACTGGAGGTGGTGTTGATTGGGATGAGAATGGTACTGGAGGTGGTGTTAGCTGGGATGAGAGTGGTACTGGAGGTGGTGTTAGCTGGGATGAGAGTGGTACTGGAGGTGGTGTTAGTTGGGATGAGAGTGGTACTGGAGGTGGTGATGGTTGGGGTGAGAGTGGTACTGGAGGTGGTGTTGGTTGGGATGAGAGTGGTACTGGAGGTGGTGATGGTTGGGATGAGAGTGGTACTGGAGGTGGTGATGGTTGGGGTGAGAGTGGTACTGGAGGTGGTGTTGGTTGGGATGAGAATGGTACTGGAGGTGGTGTTAGCTGGGATGAGAGTGGTACTGGAGGTGGTGTTGATTGGGATGAGAATGGTACTGGAGGTGGTGTTGGTTGGGATGAGAGTGGTACTGGAGGTGGTGATGGTTGGGATGAGAGTGGTACTGGAGGTGGTGTTGGTTGGGATGAGAATGGTACTGGAGGTGGTGTTAGCTGGGATGAGAGTGGTACTGGAGGTGGTGATGGTTGGAATGAGAATGGTACTGGAGGTGGTGTTAGCTGGGATGAGAGTGGTACTGGAGGTGGTGTTAGCTGGGATGAGAGTGGTACTGGAGGTGGTGATGGTTGGGGTGAGAGTGGTACTGGAGGTGGTGTTGGTTGGGATGAGAATGGTACTGGAGGTGGTGATGGTTGGGGTGAGAGTGGTACTGGAGGTGGTGTTGGTTGGGATGAGAGTGGTACTGGAGGTGGTGATGGTTGGGATGAGAGTGGTACTGGAGGTGGTGATGGTTGGGGTGAGAGTGGTACTGGAGGTGGTGTTGGTTGGGATGAGAATGGTACTGGAGGTGGTGTTAGCTGGGATGAGAGTGGTACTGGAGGTGGTGATGGTTGGAATGAGAATGGTACTGGAGGTGGTGTTAGCTGGGATGAGAGTGGTACTGGAGGTGGTGTTAGCTGGGATGAGAGTGGTACTGGAGGTGGTGTTAGCTGGGATGAGAGTGGTACTGGAGGTGGTGATGGTTGGGGTGAGAGTGGTACTGGAGGTGGTGTTGGTTGGGATGAGAGTGGTACTGGAGGTGGTGATGGTTGGGATGAGAGTGGTACTGGAGGTGGTGATGGTTGGGGTGAGAGTGGTACTGGAGGTGGTGTTGGTTGGGATGAGAATGGTACTGGAGGTGGTGTTAGCTGGGATGAGAGTGGTACTGGAGGTGGTGTTGATTGGGATGAGAATGGTACTGGAGGTGGTGTTAGCTGGGATGAGAGTGGTACTGGAGGTGGTGTTGATTGGGATGAGAATGGTACTGGAGGTGGTGTTAGCCGGGATGAGAGTGGTACTGGAGGTGGTGTTAGCTGGGATGAGAGTGGTACTGGAGGTGGTGTTAGCTGGGATGAGAATGGTACTGGAGGTGGTGTTAGCCGGGATGAGAGTGGTACTGGAGGTGGTGTTAGCTGGGATGAGAGTGGTACTGGAGGTGGTGTTAGCTGGGATGAGAGTGGTACTGGAGGTGGTGTTAGCTGGGGTGAGAGTGGTACTGGAGGTGGTGATGGTTGGGATGAGAGTGGTACTGGAGGTGGTGTTGGTTGGGATGAGAGTGGTACTGGAGGTGGTGTTGATTGGGATGAGAGTGGTACTGGAGGTGGTGTTGATTGGGATGAGAGTGGTACTGGAGGTGGTGTTGATTGGGATGAGAGTGGTACTGGAGGTGGTGTTAGCTGGGATGAGTGGTACTGGAGGTGGTGTTAGCTGGGATGAGTGGTACTGGAGGTGGTGTTGGTTGGGATGAGAGTGGTACTGGAGGTGGTGTTAGCTGGGATGAGAGTGGTACTGGAGGTGGTGTTGATTGGGATGAGAATGGTACTGGAGGTGGTGTTAGCTGGGATGAGAGTGGTACTGGAGGTGGTGTTAGCTGGGATGAGAGTGGTACTGGAGGTGGTGTTAGCTGGGGTGAGAGTGGTACTGGAGGTGGTGATGGTTGGGATGAGAGTGGTACTGGAGGTGGTGTTGTTTGGGATGAGAGTGGTACTGGAGGTGGTGTTGATTGGGATGAGAGTGGTACTGGAGGTGGTGTTGATTGGGATGAGAGTGGTACTGGAGGTGGTGTTGATTGGGATGAGAGTGGTACTGGAGGTGGTGTTAGCTGGGATGAGTGGTACTGGAGGTGGTGTTAGCTGGGATGAGTGGTACTGGAGGTGGTGTTGGTTGGGATGAGAGTGGTACTGGAGGTGGTGTTGATTGGGATGAGAGTGGTACTGGAGGTGGTGTTGATTGGGATGAGAGTGGTACTGGAGGTGGTGTTAGCTGGGATGAGTGGTACTGGAGGTGGTGTTGGTTGGGATGAGAGTGGTACTGGAGGTGGTGTTGGTTGGGATGAGAGTGGTACTGGAGGTGGTGTTAGCTGGGATGAGAGTGGTACTGGAGGTGGTGTTAGCTGGGATGAGAGTGGTACTGGAGATGGTGTTAGCTGGGATGAGAGTGGTACTGGAGGTGGTGTTAGCTGGGATGAGAGTGGTACTGGAGGTGGTGTTAGCTGGGATGAGAGTGGTACTGGAGATGTTGTTAGCTGGGATGAGAGTGGTACTGGAGGTGGTGATGGTTGGGATGAGAGTGGTACTGGAGGTGGTGTTGTTTGGGATGAGAGTGGTACTGGAGGTGGTGTTTGATTGGGATGAGAGTGGTACTGGAGGTGGTGTTGATTGGGATGAGAGTGGTACTGGAGGTGGTGTTGATTGGGATGAGAGTGGTACTGGAGGTGGTGTTAGCTGGGATGAGTGGTACTGGAGGTGGTGTTAGCTGGGATGAGTGGTACTGGAGGTGGTGTTGGTTGGGATGAGAGTGGTACTGGAGGTGGTGTTGATTGGGATGAGAGTGGTACTGGAGGTGGTGTTGATTGGGATGAGAGTAGTACTGGAGGTGGTGTTAGCTGGGAAGAGTGGTACTGGAGGTGGTGTTGGTTGGGATGAGAGTGGTACTGGAGGTGGTGTTGGTTGGGATGAGAGTGGTACTGGAGGTGGTGTTAGCTGGGATGAGAGTGGTACTGGAGGTGGTGTTAGCTGGGATGAGAGTGGTACTGGAGATGGTGTTAGCTGGGATGAGAGTGGTACTGGAGGTGGTGTTAGCTGGGATGAGAGTGGTACTGGAGGTGGTGTTAGCTGGGATGAGAGTGGTACTGGAGGTGGTGTTAGCTGGGATGAGAGTGGTACTGGAGGTGGTGATGGTTGGGATGAGAGTGGTACTGGAGGTGGTGTTGGTTGGGATGAGAGTGGTACTGGAGGTGGTGTTAGCTGGGATGAGAGTGGTACTGGAGGTGGTGTTAGCTGGGATGAGAGTGGTACTGGAGGTGGTGTTAGCTGGGATGAGAGTGGTACTGGAGATGCGGCGTTAACACTGTTATCAGTCTCTGGCGGATGTGTTCATATATATGTGTGTGTGGTGAGCTTCCACTCCTCTCAGATGTTATTTAAGACTCCACAGTGTGTTGAGAAACCTGAACCTTTCCTCTGTGTTGTGAATTAACTGGTGCCTGAGTTTTTTAACTTTTCCCTGCTATATGGTGGACTGGCAGGTGTGTGACCAGTGTTGTTGTGAAGTTATCAGTGAAGAAAGTGTTAAGTGTAACTTTCCCTGCTATATGGTGGACTGGCAGGTGTGTGGCCAGTGTTGTTGTGAAGTTATCAGTGAAGAAAGTGTTAAGTGTAACTTTCCCTGCTATATGGTGGACTGGCAGGTGTGTGGCCAGTGTTGTTGTGAAGTTATCAGTGAAGAAAGTGTTAAGTGTAACTTTCCCTGCTATATAGTGGACTGGCAGGTGTGTGGCCAGTGTTGTACTGAAGTTATGGAGGAAAATATTGTTAAGTGACTCACATATTTATATTTATCATCATTGTTAAAGTTACTGGCAGTAAATTTATTCGAAATTGTTTTATAATTTACTAGTAGGGACACCCGGTGGAGCCCGGGTCTCTCTGTCTCTCTCTCTCACACAATTAACTGTCTCTCCCCGTTTCTCTTCCCCCCCCCCATCTCTCCCTCTGCCTACACCTCTCTACCCTCTCTCTCCCTCTATCTCCACCCCTCTACCCCCCCCCCCTCTCTCTCTCCCTCTCTCTCTCTCTTCACATATCTCCCTACCTGCTTCTGTCTCCATCTTTCTCTGTCCTTTGACAACTTTAAAAGTCACATGTTCTCGCAGCTGCGGGTTCGGGATGATGGGAAGAAAATATATGTTAATATAACTGTGATCAGTCCGTAATAACTGCTTTCAAATTGTTGTTTACCAAGTATTTGTCCGGAGGCCGGAACCCTAATGTTGTGGGGCTGACTGTGTGACTGTGGCGGGCTGTTCTCTCCTGAACTGTGTTGCTGGTTCACAAGGAACACTGTTGCTGGTTCACAAGGAACACTGTTCCTGGTTCACAAGGAACACTGTTGATGGTTCAGAAGGAACACTGTTCATGGTTCACAAGGAACACTGTTGATGGTTCACAAGGAACACTGTTGCTGGTTCACAAGGAACACTGTTGATGGTTCACAAGGAACACTGTTGATGGTTCAGAAGGAACACTGTTCATGGTTCACAAGGAACACTGTTGATGGTTCACAAGGAACACTGTTGATGGTTCACAAGGAACACTGTTGATGGTTCAGAAGGAAGACTGATGCTAGTTCAGAAGGAAGACTGGTGCTAGTTCACAAGGAAGACTGGTGCTAGGGAAGAATGGGTCCTATGCAGTTCATGTTATTCTTATGTTGTTATATAGTACTAAATGAGATACCCCAGATCAGTATCTGTGTCTGTCTCTCTCTCTGCGTGTTTACTTATGTGTCTTCCTCTTTCTCTGTATTGACCTAGTTGTGCTTGTGGGGGTTGAGCTCTGCTCTTTCCGCCCGCCTCTCAACTGTCAATCACTCAACTGTTACTACCTAACTAACTCCCCCCCCCCCCCCCCCACACACACATACACCCAGGCAGCATCCAGCAACAGTCGTCTAACTCCCAAGTACCTATTTACTGCTAGGTAGCTCCCATATACGCCTCTAGGCGGCCACTTTATGTACCTCTAGGCGGACCATTTATGTGCCTCTAGGCGGCCCTTTATGTGCCTCTAGGCGGTCCCTTTATGTGCCTCTAGGCGGTCCCTTTATGTGCCTCTAGGCGGCCCTTTATGTACCTCTAGGCGGCCCATTATGTACCTCTAGGCGGCCCTTTATGTGCCTCTAGGCGGTCCCTTTATGTGCCTCTAGGCGGTCCCTTTATGTGCCTCTAGGCGGCCCTTTATGTACCTCTAGGCGGCCCATTATGTACCTCTAGGCGGCCCTTTATGTGCCTCTAGGCAGCCCTTTATGTGCCTCTAGGCAGCCCTTTATATACCTCTAGGCGGCCCATTATGTGCCTCTAGGCGGTCCCTTTATGTGCCTCTAGGCGGCCCCTTTATGTACCTCTAGGCGGCCCATTATGTACCTCTAGGCGGCCCTCTATGTACCTCTAGGCGGTCCCTTTATGTGCCTCTAGGCAGCCCTTTATGTGCCTCTAGGCGGACCATTTATGTACCTCTAGGCAGCCCTTTATGTGCCTCCGGGCGGTCCCTTTATGTGCCTCTAGGCGGACCATTTAAGTGCCTTTAGGCGGACCATTTATGTGCCTATAGGCGGCCCATTATGTGCCACTAGGCGGCCCATTATGTGCCTCTAGGCGGTCCCTTTATGTGCCTCTAGGCGGACCATTTATGTGCCTCTAGGCGGACCATTTATGTGCCTATAGGCGGCCCATTATGTGCCACTAGGCGGCCCATTATGTGCCACTAGGCGGCCCATTATGTGCCTCTAGGCGGTCCCTTTATGTGCCTCTAGGCGGCCCTTTATGTGCCTCTAGGCGGCCCTTTATGTGCCTCTAGGCGGTCCCTTTATGTGCCTCTAGGCGGACCCTTTATGTACCTCTAGGCGGACCCTTTATGCACCAATAGGCGGCCATTTATGCACCACTAGGCGGCCATTTATGTGCCTATAGGCGGCCCTTTATATACCTCTTGACGGCCCTTTATGCACCTCCAGGAGACGCTTTATGCACCTTTTCTCGGCCCTTTATATACTTGTATGCGGCCCATTATGTCCCTCTAGACGGCCCCTTTATGTATCTCTAGGTGGCCCTTTATGTATCTCTAGGTGGCCCTTTATGTACCTCTAAGCGGCCCCTTTATGCACCTCTAGGCGGCGTTTTATGTACCTCTAGGCGGCCCCTTTATGTGCCTGTAGGCGGCACCTTTATGTACCTCTAGGCGGCCCCTTTATGTGCCTGTAGGCGGCCCCTTTATGTACCTCTAGGCGGCCCCTTTATGTACCTCTAGGCGGCCCCTTTATGTGCCTGTAGGCGGCCCCTTTATGTGCCTGTAGGCGGCCCCTTTATGTGCCTGTAGGCGGCCTCTTTATGTACCTCTAGGCGGCCCCTTTATGTGCCTCTAGGTGGCCCCTTTATGTGCCTCTAGGTGGCCCCTTTATGTGCCTGTAGGCGGCCCCTTTATGTGCCTCTAGGTGGCCCCTTTATGTGCCTCTAGGTGGCCCCTTTATGTGCCTCTAGGTGGCCCCTTTATGTGCCTCTAGGTGGCCCCTTTATGTACCTCTAGGTGGCCCCTTTATGTGCCTCTAAGCGGCCCCTTTATGTGCCTCTAGGTGGCCCCTTTATGTACCTCTAGGTGGCCCCTTTATGTGCCTCTAGGTGGCCCCTTTATGTGCCTCTAGGCGGCCCCTTTATGTACCTCTAGGCGGCCCCTTTATGCGCCTCTAGGGGGCCCCTTTATGTGTGTCTAGGCGGGCTTGTATATGCCTCTGAGCGGCCTCTTTATGTACCTCTAGGTGGCCCCTTTATGTACCTCTAGGCGGACCTTTATGTGCCTCTAAGCGACCATTTATATGCCTATAAGCGGCCACTTTATGGACCTCTAGGCGGTTCCTTTATGTGCCTCTCGGCGGCCTTCTATGTACCTATAGGTGGCCCATTTATGTACCTCTTGGCGGCCTTTATGTTCTTCTAGGTGGCCCCTTTATGTGCCTCTAGGCGGCCTTTTATGTGCCTGTAGGCAGCCACTTTATGTATCATTAGGCCTTTTTGTAGATCTTGGCGGCCCTTTATGTGCCTCTAGGCGGCCCTTTACGTGCCTCTAGGCGGACCTTTATGTACCTCTAGGCGGCCCTTTATGTACCTCTAGGTGGCCCCTTTATGTTCCTCTAGGCGGCCCGTTTATGCGCCTGTAGGCGGCCTCTTTATGCGCCTCTAGGAAGGCCCCCTTATGCGCCTCTAGGGAGGCCCCTTTATGCGCCTCTAGGCGGCCCTCCATCGTTGCTCCTATGCGAGACGCTCAGGAGACGGAAGTTTACTTGTAGTAAACTCCATATAAGTTGTTAACATTGTACTGTGAATATTGTCCACAAGAGAGCGGAGGGGAAGAGGGCGATTGACCCAGAAGCTCAGATGGGAACCCTAACAAGAAAATAAATGAATATTTTAAATCCCAGTTAATATGGTATAGCAAAGTTCGTCGTGGAGATCGCTTTGGCACTGTGCAAAGTTGTTCTCGCTACATATATTCCATCCCCTGTTGGGCACATACCCAGCAGGAATTAGTGTTAGAAATATGGTGAGGCTAGCTTCCTAGGTCTGCTCTTCAACCTCGCATTGACAGGCATTAAGTTTTATTGATATAGATTTATTGTTTCTTGTTCTCCTTTCTGTTGATATAGTTAACAACTTATCATTATTACCTTTGATATAACTTTTCATCCTTTTAACTACATCAATCATGTCATCTATACTTTTCGAAGAATGTGTAAACATAGCTTCCTTAATCTCTCTTAATAAGGGAGATTTCTAATTCCTGAGATCAACTTTGTCATTCTTCTCTTTACGGGTTCAAGTTAAATTATGTCCAGTATATTGTATGTTGACCAAACTGAACTGCATAATCTAAATAGGTCCTTACAAGAGCAAGATAAAGGCAGAGAATAACATTACTAAATGATACACCGTATATTTCTGTGTGAGAAAATGAGCACCATTACTCTACCTAAACCAGAAGCCAACACCACAATGATCACAGGAGTTAGGTCTAAAATATTGACAAGTTTTAAGTTATAAAATAAAACAAAATGCAGGAGACAGACTTTGTAATTTTATTTGTTTTAGTGATCTCAAAAATGTATTTATGGCCGAATGTTTAACACTAACATCTTGTTTTAATAACGTTAAATTGTTCTTCCAGATGACAGAAATCTGAAGAGTATAAAGACAGAAGAAATTAAATAGTTAAAGAACAAACTGAAAATAACAAATAAAGCTGGAACCGAATATTGCATTAACATGTGAACACGTTTCGTAAAATTGGATTTTTTTGGAAATCACTTATATTTTTGGTCAATTAAGTGACTGTATTGTGGTGATCATCACCGATTAGATCCGAGTTTGATTCCCTGGCAGTGTGAGGTGCTCAGCCACCTGATACCTCTGTTCACCTAGCAGTAAATATTAACCTGGAAATTAGTCAACTGTTGAGGGATACATCCTGAGGAAGGTCTGTCGTTGGCTTAGGAAGGCCTACACAAGCTGCCCGTCTCCGACAGTGGGAAACAATGTTATGTTTTTAAACTTAATAAATAACAAAACCAGTGTGGGTCATTTTCTGCTTGTGTGAAACTTGACAACAGTTGTGTGAGGTGAGAATCATACGGCCCAATATGGCGGCCTCGAGTCCTGTTATCCAACCGGAAGATGTGAACAGACTGCGGTATGGGCTGGCTGTGAATAAGGCAGGACGAGACGCGCTAGCAAGTGTGTTTATGTGGTCGTACCGGGGCACCTTCCCAGTAGTGACTTACCTCACTCAGGACTTGGGGTACACCAATGCTCAGTACAGGCGTGTCTTCGATGATCACCAGAGGGATAA
The DNA here is from genome assembly GCF_040958095.1 of Procambarus clarkii. Taxonomy (NCBI): domain Eukaryota; kingdom Metazoa; phylum Arthropoda; class Malacostraca; order Decapoda; family Cambaridae; genus Procambarus; species Procambarus clarkii. Next base: position 50,292,738 of record NC_091168.1, read on the forward strand.
ACTCGAAGCTTCCTCTGACGCGGCAACTTTTGACATCACCCTGTTGTATAAACTCCTGCAACGTGTGTGTGGTCTGGCTGAGATGAATAACCCCACGTGGACCGCTCCAGGGCCTCAGGGACCATCACTTGAACACCTCATTTACAGCCTGAAGCAACACCGAAACACGTTGGCCCATGATAATGTGGGAATGTCAGAGCAAGATCTTACGTCAACACTGATGGAGCTCAGTGACTTATTGGCCAAGATGCTGGCAGAGGCCGGCGTCCGGTGTGGGGCAAACAGCCAGGATGTGGACCACGTGACCAGAGATGTCACCAAGTATATTGGTGGTCTGCTAGAGAAGGTCAGAGAGCCGCTGGATCCCACAGATGTGGCGTACTTGCCACAGCTCCGCCAGGATATTAAGATGTTCAAAAGCCACATCACAGAAGAGATTAAGCAGATGAGCAAGCAGGAGCTAACTGACGGGTATAAACTGCTGTACCAGATTGTTCCCGCACCCTGGCTCCTCCTCATCATTAACTACAACCCAAGTCTTGCTTTTACACGACTGCGACTCCTTGAAGATCCCGTCATAGGGGCAAGACCCTCCCACGCTGCCAAGGGTCAGGATATAAACTATGAAGACATCTTGAGTATGAGACGAGAAGACGGAAGAGTCCCTCAGTGTGTCCTCCTGACGGGGGAAGGTGGTATGGGCAAGACAACTTTACTCAAGCTCATCCTCGAGAAGTGGGTAGAGGACCCTGATGCCATACGTCACCTGGGCACTGTGGACCTCGTTTTCTATGTACAGTGCAGGGACTCACATCTTAATACCTTCGATGGTCTCCTCCGCCAGTTGCTGCCTCAAACACTTAGTGATGCTGACACTGATTTCCAGCTGTTTAAGGAGATAATCTTGAGCTTAAATATATTAGTCCTGATTGACGGCTACGACGAGGTCAACGACCATTCAGGAAGGCTGGTGAAGGAGCTGTTGCACCTGCCTGGCAAGGATGTGAGGTTGGTGATAACCACACGGTCGGGGTGGGACCAACAACTGTCACAGCTCGTCCCACACACCAGACCTCGCTGCAACATCCTCGTCTTGGGCATCACTCCAGAACGTCGCGTGGAGTTCGCCGAGAGAACCATCAAGGTGCTGGTGGAGGAAGACTGCCAACGGAGTGTCATCGCAGGTAGATTTAATCAGCGGCTGGAGCAGATGAGTCAGTTCCTGGGTGAGTACCTCAACACTCCACTCACCTTGACATTGTTGGCGCTGCTGTGTGTCGAGGCTCCAGAAGAATTTAACAACCTCACCACAAACACTCAAGTCTACGAGAAGATTCATGACTTCATAACCAGCAAATTAGTGTCCAGACTCACAGACAAACACGTGACCGAACCCAAAAGAAAATGTGAGGAAAATGTGAAAAAGTTTTTGAGGTTCTTAGAAGAGATTAGTTTAAGAGGGATCCAGAGGAAGGAGTACGACCTTTGGCCAGAGACGGAAGCGGAGATTAGGGAGAAGTGTGACACTTTGGGGCTGCCGCAGGAGGAGGTCTTGTCCAACTATTTCACAAGAACCGGCTACCGTCGGGGCCTCAATGTGGTGTGGGTGTTTGGCTACTTTCACGCCAGGTACCAGGAATATTGTGCCAGCAGGAGGCTGGTCGATCTCTTGTTGAGGGCTGAGCAAGACCGAGGTGATCCAGCATCACACCGTGTGTCAGGGGAAAGGTCTACAATCATTGACCTCTTGGTGGATGTTGTACGTAAGGAAAAACGCTCCTTGGGAGATCACATGAGAGGTTTCGAGTTTGATATTAGCGACGTGCAACAAGAGTTTAGGGAACGCCCCAGATGGCAGAACATTTTACTCAGCACTACCGGGGTACTGTGTGCCCGGGGAGTAGAGCACAGGTTCATTACTCACATAGCTGACCTGTGCAACATGGTAACAAATTCGACTGACGAGCTGTTGAAGCATGTAGCAGAGTCCCGCGGGAGTGAGCATGTCATCCAAGCCGTGTGTGAGAAGCTGCGTACATACCACAGATGGGAAATAGGGAGTGTTGACTCGTGGGTTGTCCTGCCGCTTGTTCTTAAGAAGGTGACACCTAAGAACATTTGCCTAATCATAAACGATACACCCCAACTAATGCCGTGTCTGTCTACACTGTCAGTGCTGGCAAAAATGAAGGTAACCATATACTTAGTTCTTGCATATAGTTTATACAGCAAAGAGATAAACAGTGATATATCAAAACAGTGTTTGGAGAGGCTGACAGCCCCCGGCAGTAAGCATACTTTAAAGGAGTTTCTTGGTGTCTTGCCTGAGGCAGCCATACCCCTCCTGCCTCACACCCTCGAGACCCTCAACCTGCGCCTCACACTACAGCAACTGCCCGTCCTCATGCGTCACCTGCCTCGCCTTCCTCACCTGCAGACTCTTGGTAAATATTCATATTTTCCACCATAATTTTTAGGGTTATTTATTAATACCAAAATTATGCAAAGGGCTTCATTCGTCATGTTTAATATAGTAATTCAGATTTATATTGTTTACATATATGTTTACAACCTTATGGACGAAAGACTCCTTATATTGTTTACAAACATAATCACCTTATGCGAGACAAACCCCTTATATTGTTTACAAACATAATCACCTTATGGGAGACACTCACCTTATTTTGTTTACAAACATAATCACCTTATGGGAGACACTCACCTTATTTTGTTTACAAATATAATCACCTTAAGGGAGACAAACACCTTACATTGTTTACAAATATAGTCACCTTAAGAGTGATAAAACTTCTACTTCGATTACAAATATAGACTTATTAAGGACGACCACTTCATGAATAATAAATTTTCGAAACATTCCGCTGCTGTATAAATTCTTGTGCATAAATAATTTCATGAAATATTTAGCGACGCCATACTTTTGGTTCAGATGACTTACCACTTTGACTTTGACTCGTGGTACAGATCTCCTTTCACTGTGACCTAATTCCTGTTCAAGATGACCTTTCACTGTAACCTTATTCCTGTTTAGGATGACCTTTTACTGTGACCTAATTCCTGTTCAAGATGACCTTTCACTGTGACCTAATTCCTGTTCAAGATGACCTTTCACTGTAACCTTATTCCTGTTTAAGATGACCATTTACTGTGACCTAATTCCTGTTCAAGATGACCTTTCACTGTGACCTAATTCCTGTTCAAGATGACCTTTCACTGTGACCTAATTTCTGTTCAAGATGACCTTTCACACTGACCTAATTCCTGTTCAAGATGACCTTTCACTGTGACCTAATTCCTGTTCAAGATGACCTTTCACTGTGACCTAATTCCTGTTCAAGATGACCTTTCACACTGACCTAATTCCTGTTTAAGAAGACCTTTCACTGTGACCTTGATCCTTGGTTAATTAGACCTTCCGTAACTTTGATCCTTAATTCAGGTGACCCATCTATCCCTGTGACCTTGATACTTGGTCCAGATGACCTTTCACTGTGACCTTGACTTAGTTTATATGACTTTCTAATGAGACCTTGACCATTGATAAAGATGACCATGACTCTGACCTTGACACAGATGACCTTGACCATTGACACAGATGACCTTGACCATTGATACAGATGACCTTGACCATTGACACAGATGACCTTGACCATTGATACAGATGACCTTGACTGTGACCTTGACCTTTGACACGGATGACCTTGACCATTGACACAGATGACCTTGACTGTGACCTTCACCATTGACACAGATGACCTTGATTGTGACCTTGACCATTGACACAGATGACCTTGACCATTGACACAGATGACCTTGACTGTGACCTTCACCATTGATACAGATGACCTTGATTGTGACCTTGACCATTGACACAGATGACCTTGACCATTGACACAGATGACCTTGACCACTGACACAGATGACCTTGACCATTGATACAGATGACCTTGACTGTGACCTTGACCATTTATACAGATGACCTTGACCGTGGCTTTTAAAAGCTATTAATACATAGTTTAGATGCTATTAATACTGTCCAAAATACGGACTTGTCATTAGGTAATAAACCCAACAGTAAGGTGAGTGGAAGGCTCAGGATGTCTTCTTGTTATATCTTAGAACATACCAGTAACGACCGTGACTGTATCTCAGTGTATGTCTTCAGGCATTATCCTGGACGTCACGGGCTACGTGAACCCGGACACTCTGGACGCCACGGGCTACGTGGACCCGGACACTCTGGACGCCACGGGCTACGTGAACCCGGACACTCTGGACGCCACGGGCTACGTGAACCCGGACACTCTGGACGCCACGGGCTACGTGGACCCGGACACTCTGGACGCCACGGGCTACGTGAACCCGGACACTCTGGACGCCACGGGCTACGTGGACCCGGACACTCTGGACGCCACGGGCTACGTGGACCCGGACACTCTGGACGCCACGGGCTACGTGGACCCGGACACTCTGGACGCCACGGGCTACGTGAACCCGGACACTCTGGACGCCACGGGCTACGTGGACCCGGACACTCTGGACGCCACGGGCTACGTGAACCCGGACACTCTGGACGCCACGGGCTACGTGGACCCGGACACTCTGGACGCCACGGGCTACGTGGACCCGGACACTCTGGACGCCACGGGCTACGTGAACCCGGACACTCTGGACGCCACGGGCTACGTGGACCCGGACACTCTGGACGCCACGGGCTACGTGGACCCGGACACTCTGGACGCCACGGGCTACGTGGACCCGGACACTCTGGACGCCACGGGCTACGTGAACCCGGACACTCTGGACGCCACGGGCTACGTGGACCCGGACACTCTGGACGCCACGGGCTACGTGAACCCGGACACTCTGGACGCCACGGGCTACGTGGACCCGGACACTCTGGACGCCACGGGCTACGTGAACCCGGACACTCTGGACGCCACGGGCTACGTGGACCCGGACACTCTGGACGCCTCGGGCTACGTGAACCCGGACACTCTGGACGCCACGGGCTACGTGGACCCGGACACTCTGGACGCCACGGGCTACGTGAACCCGGACACTCTGGACGCCACGGGCTACGTGGACCCGGACACTCTGGACGCCACGGGCTACGTGAACCCGGACACTCTGGACACCACGGGCTACGTGGACCCGGACACTCTGGACGCCACGGGCTACGTGAACCCGGACACTCTGGACACCACGGGCTACGTGGACCCGGACACTCTGGACGCCACGGGCTACGTGAACCCGGACACTCTGGACACCACGGGCTACGTGGACCCGGACACTCTGGACGCCACGGGCTACGTGAACCCGGACACTCTGGACACCACGGGCTACGTGGACCCGGACACTCTGGACGCCACGGGCTACGTGGACCCGGACACTCTGGACGCCACGGGCTACGTGGACCCGGACACCCTGGACACTCTGCCGTACCAGGGAAGGATACTCAACCTGACCATCAGGCGGGACCTCACTGATGACGACCCCGCCATAGACTGGTGGTGCCACCTGGCGGCTCAGCTGTGTCTTTTCTCAAGAGGACGGTATAATGTCCTGGACTTCTCTAGCACGCGTCTCACCAGTACGTATTGACTACATTTTAACACGTGAATATCTGTAACTCAGTTTTTTAATTCACAGTGGTTTCAAAAATATTTTTACATTAAAAGTCATGAATTAGAGAACTTATAAGGCTTCTTGAGTAACTTTGAGCACCGTTTAGCGACCAAGAATATTCATTAAGCTATAAAATAACACTGATCAATATTTAGCCCAACATTGTCTTGCTTAATACAAGCTAAATTTAGTTGATATAAGTTTTCTTTGGCATGAGTGTGTGACATAGACAGGTGTGGGTGGGGAGAGTAGCCAGGTGTGGGCTTTAGTGTTCCTTCTCATCTACAGGTGTGGGTCGGGAGAGTAGCCAGGTGTGACAACGTTTGTTTTCATGTATTAGCTACTATTATAGTGTGGGTTGGGTGTTGTCGTGTTGTTGATCCTTCTTTCTGGACAACCCAACCCACAACTCGGTAGAGTGTTTATACTTTACCAGGAGATCACCCTGGACGCTTCTGGCTCTTGGAGAGGGGCTCAACGTCACACGTTTAGGGGATGCGGCTCCAATACTTAGCCTCGTTGTCACGTGCACACACCCACTCGAGCTGCTGTGACTCCCCACTCTCTCCTTATGTGTTATGATCTCCTCAATCCCCTTTGACTTATTAGTATTCCGTCCTACCCTGTCCACAGCAGTGGTTCTTGGTTCTTTGTCTCTCTCTCTTTACTATTTCCTGGGAAGCCTCACTAGGACAAGGGCAAACACCAGCAAATTTGAATACATTTACTGGACAAAGCACACACAATACATACACACATATAATAATAATAATAATAATGAATCCTACACTCTACTATTTCAGTCAGGTTGCACTCCAACACCACCAGAACTCTATCATCAGCTTATCAAGTGGTATCCTATCTCCTGATTCCCCACCTAATATTACCAACCTCCTCAGGTAGATCAAGTCTTATAATACAATGTTGTACTATCAGCAAGAGAATATATATATATTTATAAACATGTACAAGGAAAATCAGTGTATGAGTGCAATAACATATATATATCAGTATAAACGTTCCTTGATACACAACAATGATCAATCGATCACCCTATCGGTCCTAGAACACATACATCTGTAGGTAATCCAGCCTACGACTGTAACTCTATGCTTCAGTATAAACTCCTTGGTACAAAAATGGCAAACAATCACTCAACTTTCACTGCGTCTTACTGCGTCTAAAGCCAAACACTCTATCACCTCTACACAAGTGATCATTTAGAACTTCCCTTCCACATCTGGAAGTTCACTACCCTGATATCTTCAGGTTCTTCCGGGCTTATCTACCAGGATCCTCTACAGCTCCTCCAGGCTGCTACCATGAAGTTTCCTTGGGCAACTATGGTGCTTCACTACCTCTACTAGGTTCCTCCACATCTCTCCTGGCTGCTACACCATGAAGTTCCCTCGAGCAACTATGGTGCTTCACCACCTCTACAGAAGCATGTGACACTTCTCCTCACAGCTCGAGGTCTTCTCCTCCACTACCTTGGAGTCTCATCAACTACTCCCTCTGTGCTGGCTTCGAAGTTCTCAGCAACTTCTTCCCCAAAGACAAACCTGCAACCCATTCACACTCCAATAAAAATGTTGCCCCTTAAACACACAAACAAAAATAACCACACAATATGTTTGCTTCCAACATCTATCTGCTCTCTACATACAGTGAGAGTGGACTCCCCCGTTTTGGGCTGGTCCATGCTCCACCTCGCCCGGCGGGCCTCACTCTGCGAGGGGCCTCCGCCGTCGGGAGCAGGGTTGCCAGATTGGGCTACAAGTAGCGAATTGGGCTACTTTTGAGAGCCCCACGCTCCCATATTTTTAATTTCGCTACTTGCGACTTTTTGGGCTAGTTTAAAAGCAAGTTGGGCTACTTTGGGCTATTAATATTAAGAAACTCAATGATGAATATTTATGCTTTAATAATATAATCTGTACAAATCACAGCCGAGTCCAACAGCCTGATTGACTAGACCACTTACCGCAGGAGAGCCCGGGTCAGAGACCGGCCCCTGGGGACATTGATCCTAGGAACCTTTGAAATAAAAAGTAACCGCAAGGCAAGGTAATCCTCCCCAGGATTACCTTGATTCGATTAGAATAGATTTCCCAACCTTAATTGTTAATAATACTTCATCCCAAAAGCTACACCTGGTTCCACAGATCTTCATTAAGGGAAGAAAGTGATCTAGAAATTTACAGATTGATAAATGATGGGAAAGATCCCTTACAGTTAATACCTTTGTCAGGAAGACGATGGTTGGCAAGGAGCGGTAGTGTAAAGCGGCTGTAGATCAGTGGGATTCTCTAACAACTCATTACCAAATAGCTTTTTCCTCTTGTGATAAATATGTTGCAAAGCAACTATTTTCAATGTACGCTGATCCCTCCAATAAGCTATATTTCACATGTCTCAAACAAATCCTAAATGATTTTGAGAGGATGAATTTACTTTATCAAAAGATGAAGCAGATCAGTATAGCCTTCACACTGTCTTAGAAAACTTCACTCTTGGAATACTCAGAAGAATCTTTCGTCCTCATCATGCAAAGCTTCATGTTAATTTGGACTACAATTCTATGTATCTGCGCCTGGAGAAAGTTGACTTTGGTTACGAATTTTCAACACTTCAAGCCACTAACAGACAAAACAATTTTACAACCCAGGAAAAGTTTCAAAATGTTCAAGAAAGATGTGATAATTTTTTAATGAAAGCTTGCAAATAGCTTCTTTCTCGTATTCTAAGTAATGCTGAAACTATAAAAAAAGGTGAAAAATCCGTTACCTATCATATGCCTTAGCTTACATGGCCACCATTTTCAGAACTTCCATTAGTATTAGCTGACCAATCTAAGCTTAGTGAAATTGAAAGTCAGTGGCGCCTACTGTTAACCATTGACTAGTCCAACATTTGTAAGGGACAAATTCTGACATCTGAATCGTCATTTTAGACCAAGACAATAACTGTCAAGAACACTGCTGGCGATCCCATACTGATTGACCTCGCTGAGTTTGTGTTGAAAATATACAGCTTGCCGATCAGTAATGCCCTGGTTGAACGGATATTTTCGAGAGTAACGTCTGTGAAAACTAAACTGAGAAATCTTGAATGGGAATGGGACTTGAGCTTTTGATATCAGTCTTGAGAATCAAAACATATCTTGAAGAAAATGTAACTTGTTGCTCGTCATTTGACCACTCGTGTCAATGCTTAAATATGAATCTGCAATATACAAGAACGAGGTTGTGGATGCAGATCAAGATCTTGGTAATCTTCAACTGTAAAGACGTGGAAGGACTCCACACCCATTAAGCTTCAAACAGTAAATATTGGTAAGTTATCCTATTATCATATTGGTTAAATATATATATATGCAGAGATAATGTTAATAAAATAATTAAAATCGTTTAATGTACTCTATATATCATAATAGATTACTTTGAAACCCGTATCAGTTACTAAAAAAAAATTGGGCTACTCTTATTACAAATGCGCTACTTTTAGACGTCAGCTCGCTACTTTTAGCAATTTGAATCTGGCAACCCTGGTCAGGAGCTCTGTCACCTGCCAGTGCTCAGAGGGGATGGACATCGCTCCGTGTTCCTCCCTCTCCACTTTCTTATTTTAGGCCACCTGCCTTATCAAAGCATGTCTAACTTATCAATAAATATTGCTACTGTCGCTGGGCACACGACCAACTACAAGCAATCACTATGAACTGGCTTAAATCGTGCTTACCACAGATTGTCTGGTCGAGGGCGCTCCTCCCTCTGACAGAGCCTGGTCAGGGCACTCCAACGGCCCAGGATAATGTCTCTGAGCGGCTTAATAAACACTCCTCGCCGTCCAGGACTTGAGACCACAACGTTCCCAGCTCAGTTCCACAGCTGGCACGTCTGCACACTTCTCTTCTCTTGGAGATATATCACTAAGGGTTCCTTTCTGACGGGAGCTCGAACGGAGCGCGGCTTCCCCCTGCGATGTTTGGCGCTCAAGTGAGGTCAAAGCCCTCCAGAAGCGAGCCTCATGCCTCCAGCAAATTATCCACATCTCCTAACCAGTCATTTATCTTTCTTATTCACTGCCCATAATCTTAAACTCTGTGTAAAATTTACCCAATTATTTTTACATATGAATCTTCATGTCTGTATTTCCGACCTCCTAGTCAGGTCAGGCTTGATAGAATAATTCTCAAAAGGGAGACTTGTTTTTCGGCTAACCTGGGTTCATAACACTACGTTATTGTGTGGTTGTAGATAAGTTGATACAACTTACTGCACAACTTTGGCTAAACAATTTTGAGACCGTGTGGCAACCTTAAATGTTGCATAAAAATCGTTTTCCCGATTGATGGAATATATTTAAAAAATGTAGAAATATATTACAAATATATTTCTACATATACTAGAAATAAAACTGAAGCATAATAAAAGGTAGGTTAAAAATATTTTATTCATTACTTTCACTTAATGGAGAATCCATGGTAGTGGTGGTGGAATTGTTGCTGGGTTGTGGTTGGTGGCAGTGGTGGTAGGTTGTGATTGGTGGCAGTGGTGGGTGATGTTTATTGTTAGTGGTAGTGGTTGGTTCTAGTGGTGGTTAATAGTTGTGGTTGGTGGTGGTGGTGGTTGATTGCTGTAGTTGGTAATTGTGGTGGCAGATAGTTGTGATTAGTGGTAGTGGTGGTTAATGTTAATGGTGGTTGTGGTGGTTTATGGTATTCGTGGTTGATAGCTCTGGTGGTTGATGTCTGTGATGGTTGATGGCTAAGGTGGTTGATGCTGGTGGTAGTTAATGGTTGTGGTGGTTGATGGTAGTGTTTGTTGATGGTTGAGGTGGTTGATGGTAGTGTTTGTTGATGGTTGTGGTGGTTGATGGTAGTGTTTGTTGATAGTTGTGGTGGTTGATGGTAGTGTTTGTTGATGGTTGTGGTGGTTGGTGGTTATCCCATATTCCCAGTAATATTTGTACCCAAGCCTGAGCCGCATGTGCGCAGTCACTCCAAGCATTTCTCCTTTTACCTTAAGTGAAATGAGTGTTAAGACTCACATACATGTAGTGTTGCATGGTTTGGCTTCTCTCATACATTATATCTCTCCTCTCCACTTCTGCCTGTGGCTGAATATTTCTGATTTTGCTTCTTATTTGTCTCATTGTGAATTCACATTCGATGTCAACTTGTGGTTTTAATGTGGCACGTTTGGCCAAGTCATCCGCCACCTCTGTTGTTTATAGTATGTGTGAGTGATTTAGATTCAGGTTTGAGTAGCAACGTTTGCGGATTTGCCGATGATGCGAAGGTCGGTAGGGAGGTTGATTCGGAGGAGGACTCACTATCACTTCGGGTTGGTCTGGATAGGGTTTTGAGGTGGTCGAATGATTGGAAGGTGCAGTTTGGTGGTGATGAATGTGGGGTTCTGGGGCTGGGTAGTGATGATGGAGTTGCAGGATACGAGCTGGATGGTGTTGAGATTGCGAGGTCGGATTGCGAGAGGGATCTGGGAGTTGTGATTGGTAGGAATTTGGAACGGAAGGATCAATGCATGAATGTTCGTGGTGGGGCGAATGGGACGCTGGGATTTGTTAGTCGGAGCGTTGGTGACGGGACACCTGGTGTGGTTCTTGAGCTGTATCTTGCTCTGGTTGGGCCCCGTTTGGATTGTGCAGTTCAGTTTTGGTCGCCGTATTGTACAGTGGATGTAGATTCACTTGAACGTGTCCAGCGTGGGATGACTGAGTTGGTTCCCCAAGTTGGAGGTCTTTCATGTGAAGAAAGATTAACAGGGCTTCAGCTGCATTCACTGGAAAGGCGAAGAGTTGGTGGTGACATGATAGAGGTTTGCAGGTGGATGAATGGACGTGACAGGTGGGATATTAATAGGGTATTAATAATATCAACACAAAACAGAACACGAAACAATGGGTATAAATTGAATAAGTTTAGATTTAGGAAAGACTTGGGTAAATACTGGTTCAGTAACAGGGTTGTTGATTTGTGGAACCAATTGCCGCGTAACGTGGTGGAGGTGGGGTCCCTCGATTGTTTCAAGCGCGGGTTGGACAAGTATATGAGTGGGATTCGGTGGTTATAGAATAGGAGCTGCCTCGTATGGGCCAATAGGCCTTCTGCAGTTGCCTTTGTTCTTATGTTCTTATGTTCTCGTTGAGCACTATTCCAACATGAGATGGAATCCACATGAATTTCACATTGTGACCTTTTAGCTGTATCTCAGTTTTCCTTTTCTTACAATCCTAAACTATGGACATGAAGACTGGGTTTCGACTGTTTAAGGACTCCAGTGTTCCTCGGCTATCAACAAATACAAAAACATCTTTGTCGTCATGACGTACTTCCTCCAAACACGCCAGAATGGCCTGCAGTTCAGCACTGAAAGTAATGGTGGTTAGTTGTTGTAGTTACAGGAGGAGGTCGAGGAGGAAGGAGGAGGAGAAAGAGGAGGTAGGAGAAGGTTGAGGAGGAAGAATGTCAAGGAAGAAAGAGGAGAAGGTCAAAGAGGAAGGAGAAGGTCAAGGAGGAAGGAGAAGGTCAAGGAAGAACGAGGAGAAGACCGAGGAGAAGTTGTTGGTGGTGGCTGTTGGTTGTTGTTAGTGGATATTGATGGTTGAAGAACATAGAAGGATTAGGAAAAATAAGGAAGGCAGGAACGAGAAGGAAGTTTAAGGTAGGAGTAGGAAGATTACGGAAGGAGGAAGAAAAATATGGAAGGAGTGGTGTGTGACAGTGGTGGAGAGTGGTGTGTGGCAGTGGTGGAGAGTGGTGTGTGGCAGTGGTGGAGAGTGGTGTGTGGCAGTGGTGGAGAGTGGTGTGTGTGACAGTGGTGGAGAGTGGTGTGTGGCAATGGTGGAGAGTGGTGTGTGGCAGTAGTGGAGAGTGGTGTGTGACAGTGGTGGAGAGTGGTGTGTGTGACAGTGGTGGAGAGTGGTGTGTGACAGTGGTGGAGAGTGGTGTATGACAGTGGTGGAGAGTGGTGTGTGACAGTGGTGGAGAGTGGTGTATGACAGTGGTGGAGAGTGGTGTGTGGCAGTGGTGGAGAGTGGTGTATGACAGTAGTAGAGAGTGGTGTGTGACAGTGGTGGAGAGTGGTGTGTGTCAGTGGTGGAGAGTGGTGTGTGACAGTGGTGGAGAGTGGTGTGTGGCAGTGGTGGAGAGTGGTGTGTGTGACAGTGGTGGAGAGTGGTGTGTGGCAATGGTGGAGAGTGGTGTGTGGCAGTAGTGGAGAGTGGTGTGTGACAGTGGTGGAGAGTGGTGTGTGTGACAGTGGTGGAGAGTGGTGTGTGACAGTGGTGGAGAGTGGTGTGTGGCAATGGTGGAGAGTGGTGTGTGACAGTGGAAGAGAGTGGTGTGTGGCAGTGTTGGAGAGTGATAAGTGACAGTGGTGGAGAGTGGTGTGTGTGACAGTGGTGGAGAGTGGTGTGTGGCAGTGGTGGAGAGTGGTGTGTGGCAGTGGTAGAGAATGGTGTGTGACAGTGGAAGAGAGTTGTGTGTGGCAGTGGTGGAGAGTGGTGTGTGACAGTGGTGGAGAGTGGTGTGTGTGACAGTGGTGGAGAGTGGTGTGTGGCAGTGGTGGAGAGTGGTGTGTGGCAGTGGTGGAGAATGGTGTGTGACAGTGGTGGAGAGTGGTGTGTGGCAGTGGTGGAGAGTGGTGTGTGACAGTGGTGGAGAGTGGTGTGTGGCAAAGGTGGAGAGTGGTGTGTGACAGTGGTAGAGAGTGGTGTGTGGCAGTGGTGGAGAGTGGTGTGTGACAGTGGTGGAGAGTGGTGTGTGTGACAGTGGTGGAGAGTGGTGTGTGGCAGTGGTGGAGAGTGGTGTGTGACAGTGGTGGAGAGTGGTGTGTGTGACAGTGGTGGAGAGTGGTGTATGACAGTGGTTGAGAGTGGTGTGTGTGACAGTGGTGGAGAGTGGTGTATGACAGTGGTGGAGAGTGGTGTGTGACAGTGGTGGAGAGTGGTGTGTGACAGTGGTGGAGAGTGGTGTGTGGCAGTGGTGGAGAGTGGTGTATGACAGTAGTAGAGAGTGGTGTGTGACAGTGGTGGAGAGTGGTGTGTGTCAGTGGTGGAGAGTGGTGTGTGACAGTGGTGGAGAGTGGTGTGTGGCAGTGGTGGAGAGTGGTGTGTGACAGTGGTGGAGAGTGGTGTGTGGCAGTGGTGGAGAGTGGTGTGTGGCAGTGGTGGAGAGTGGTGTGTGGCAGTGGTGGAGAGTGGTGTGTGACAGTGGTGGAGAGTGGTGTGTGGCAGTGGTCGAGAGTGGTGTATGACAGTGGTGGAGAGTGGTGTGTGGCAGTGGTGGAGAGTGGTGTGTGGCAGTGGTGGAGAGTGGTGTGTGGCAGTGGTGGAGAGTGGTGTGTGACAGTGGTGGAGAGTGGTGTGTGGCAGTGGTCGAGAGTGGTGTGTGACAGTGGTGGAGAGTGGTGTGTGACAGTGGTGGAGAGTGGTGTGTGTGACAGTGGTGAAGAGTGGTGTATGACAGTGGTGGAGAGTGGTGTGTGGCAGTGGTGGAGAGTGGTGTGTGACAGTGGTGGAGAGTGGTGTGTGTGACAGTGGTCGAGAGTGGTGTGTGGCAGTGGTGGAGAGTGGTGTGTGACAGTCGTGGAGAGTGGTGTGTGTGACAGTGGTGGAGAGTGGTGAATGACAGTGGTGGAGAGTGGTGTGTGACAGTGGTGGAGAGTGGTGTGTGTGACAGTGGTGGAGAGTGGTGTATGACAGTGGTGGAGAGTGGTGTGTGACAGTGGTGGAGAGTGGTGTATGACAGTGGTGGAGAGTGGTGTGTGGCAGTGGTGGAGAGTGGTGTGTGAGACAGTGGTGGAGAGTGGTGTGTGACAGTTGTGGAGAGTGGTGTGTGACAGTGGTGTGTGACAGTGGTGGAGAGTGGTGTGTGACAGTGGTGGAGAGTGGTGTGTGACAGTGGTTGAGAGAGGTGTGTGGCAGTGGTGGAGAATGATGTGTGAGAGTGATGGAGAGTGGAGAGGGGCAGTGGTGGAGAGTGGTGAGGGGCAGTGGTGGAGAGTGGTGAGGGGCAGTAGTGGAGAGTTGTGTGTGACAGTGGTGGAGAGTGGTGTGTGACAGTGGTGGACAGTGGTGTGTGACAGTGCTGTGTGACAGTGGTGGAGAGTGGTGTGTGACAGTGGTGGAGAGTTGTGTTGGGCAGTGGTGGAGAGTGGTGTGTGACAGTGGTGGAGAGTGGTTAGGAGCAGTGGTGGAGAGTGCTGTGTGACAGTGGTGGAGAGTGGTTAGGAGCAGTGGTGGAGAGTAGTGTGTGACAGTGGTGGAGAGTGGTGTGTGGCAGTGGTGGAGAGTGGTGTGTGGCAATGGTGGAGAGTGGTGTGTGACAGTGGTGGAGAGTGGTGTTTGACAGTGGTGGAGAGTGGTGTGTGGCAATGGTGGAGAGTGGTGTGTGGCAGTGGTGGAGAGTGGTGAGTGGCAGTGGTGGAGAGTTGTGAGGGCAGTGGTGGAAAGGGGTGTGTGGCAGTGGTGGAGAATGATGTGTGAGAGTGGTGGAGAGTGGAGAGAGGCAGTGGTGGAGAGTGGTGAGGGGAAGTGGTGGAGAGTGATGAGGGGAAGTGGTGGAGAGTGGTGAGAGGAAGTGGTGGAGAGTGGTGAGGGGCAGTGGTAGAGAGTGGTGAGTGGCAGTGGTGGAGAGTGGTGTGTGACAGTGGTGGAGAATGATGTGTGAGAGTGGTGGAGAGTGGAGAGGAGCAGTGGAGGAGAGTGCTGTGTGGCAGTGGTGGAGAGTGCTGTGTGGCAGTGGTGGAGAGTGGTGTGTGCCAGTGGTGGAGAGTGGTGTGTGACAGTGGTGGAGAATGGTGTGTGACAGTGGTGGAGAATGATGTGTGAGAGTGGTGGAGAGTGGAGAGGAGCAGTGGAGGAGAGTGCTGTGTGGCAGTGGTGGAGAGTGGTGTGTGCCAGTGGTGGAGAGTGGTGTGTGACAGTGGTGGAGAATGGTGTGTGACAGTGGTGGAAAGTGGTGTGTGGCAGTGGTGGAGAGTGGTGTGTGCCAGTGGTGGAGAGTGGTGAATGACAGTGGTGGAGAGTGGTATATGACAGTAGTGGAGAGTGGTGTGTAGCAGTGGTGGAGAGTGGTGTGTGACAGTGGTGGAGAGTGGTGTGTGTGTGGCAGTGGTGGAGAGTGGTGTGTGTGGCAGTGGTGGAGAGTGGTGTGTGGCAGTGGTGGAGAGTGGTGTGTGACTGTGGTGGAGAGTGGTGTGTGTGTGGCAGTGTTGGAGAGTGGTGTATGGCAGTGGTGGAGAGTGGTGTGTGACAGTGGTGGAGAGTGGTGTGTGTGTGGCAGTGGTGGAGAGTGGTGTGTGTGGCAGTGGTGGAGAGTGGTGTGTGGCAGTGGTGGAGAGTGGTGTGTGACAGTGGTGGAGAGTGGTGTCTGGCAGTGGTGGAGAGTGGTGTGTGACAGTGGTGGAGAGTGGTGTGTGACAGTGGTGGAGAGTGGTGTGTGTGGCAGTGGTGAAGAGTGGTGTGTGGCAGTGGTGGAGAGTGGTGTATGACAGTGGTGGAGAGTGGTGTGTGGCAGTGGTGGAGAGTGCTGTGTGACAGTGGTGGAGAGTGGTGTGTGGCAATGGTGGAGAGTGGTGTGTGGCAGTGGTGGAGAGTGGTGAGTGGCAGTGGTGGAGAGTTGTGAGGGGCAGTGGTGGAGAGTGGTGTGTGGCAATGGTGGAGAATGATGTGTGAGAGTGGTGGAGAGTGGAGAGAGGCAGTGGTGGAGAGTGGTGAAGGGAAGTGGTGGAGAGTGGTGAGGGGAAGTGGTGGAGAGTTGTGAGAGGAAGTGGTGGAGAGTGGTGAGGGGCAGTGGTGGAGAGTGGTGAGTGGCAGTGATGGAGAATGATGTGTGAGAGTGGTGGAGAGTGGAGAGGAGCAGTGGAGGAGAGTGCTGTGTGGCAGTGGTGGAGAGTGGTGTGTTGCAGTGGTGGAGAGTGGTGTGTGCCAGTAGTGGAGAGTGGTGTGTGACAGTGGTGGAGAGTGGTGTGTGACAGTGGTGGAAAGTGGTGTGTGGCAGTGGTGGAGAGTGGTGTGTGCCAGTGGTGGAGAGTGGAGAATGACAGTGGTGGAGAGTGGTATATGACAGTAGTGGAGAGTGGTGTGTAGCAGTGGTGGAGAGTGGTGTGTGACAGTGGTGGAGAGTGGTGTGTGTGTGGCAGTGGTGGAGAGTGGTGTGTGTGGCAGTGGTGGAGAGTGGTGTGTGACAATGGTGGAGAGTGGTGTGTGTGACAGTGGTGGAGAGTGGTGTATGACAGTGGTTGAGAGTGATGTGTGTGACAGTGGTGGAGAGTGGTGTGTGGCAGTGGTGGAGAGTGGTGTGTGACAGTGGTGGAGAGTGGTGTGTGTGACAGTGGTGGAGAGTGGTGTATGACAGTGGTTGAGAGTGGTGTGTGTGACAGTGGTGGAGAGTGGTGTATGACAGTGGTGGAGAGTGGTGTGTGACAGTGGTGGAGAGTGGAGTATGACAGTGGTGGAGAGTGGTGTGTGGCAGTGGTGGAGAGTGGTGTATGACAGTAGTAGAGAGTGGTGTGTGACAGTGGTGGAGAGTGGTGTGTGGCTGTGGTGGAGAGTGGTGTGTGACAGTGGTGGAGAGTGTTGTGTGGCAGTGGTGGAGAGTGGTGTGTGACAGTGGTGGAGAGTGGTGTGTGGCAGTGGTGGAGAGTGGTGTGTGGCAGTGGTGGAGAGTGGTGTGTGGCAGTGGTGGAGAGTGGTGTGTGACAGTGGTGGAGAGTGGTGTGTGACAGTGGTGGAGAGTGGTGTGTGACAGTGGTGGAGAGTGGTGTGTGACAGTGGTGGAGAGTGGTGTGTGTGACAGTGGTGGAGAGTGGAGTATGACAGTGGTGGAGAGTGGTGTGTGGCTGTGGTGGAGAGTGGTGTGTGACAGTAGTGGGGAGTGGTGTGTGTGACAGTGGTGGAGAGTGGTGTGTGGCAGTGGTGGAGAGTGGTGTGTGACAGTGGTGGAGAGTGGTGTGTGTGACAGTGGTGGAGAGTGGTGAATGACAGTGGTGGAGAGTGGTGTGTGGCAGTGGTGGAGAGTGGTGTGTGAGACAGTGGTGGAGAGTGGTGTGTGACAGTGGTGGACAGTGGTGTGTGACAGTGGTGTGTGACAGTGGTGGAGAGTGGTGTGTGACAGTGGTGGAGAGTGGTGTGTGACAGTGGTGGAGAGTGGTGTGTGGCAGTGGTGGAGAATGATGTGTGAGAGTGGTGGAGAGTGGTGAGGGGCAGTTGTGAAGAGTGGTGTGTGACAGTGGTGGAGAGTGGTTAGGAGCAGTGGTGGAGAGTGCTGTGTGACAGTGGTGGAGAGTGGTGTTTGACAGTGGTGGAGAGTAGTGTGTGACAGTGGTGGAGAGTGGTGTGTGGCAATGGTGGAGAGTGGTGTGTGGCCGTGGTGGAGAGTGGTGAGTGGCAGTGGTGGAGAGTTGTGAGGGGCAGTGGTGGAAAGGGGTGTGTGGCAGTGGTGGAGAATGATGTGTGAGAGTGGTGGAGAGTGGAGAGAGGCAGTGGTGGAGAGTGGTGAGGGGAAGTGGTGGAGAGTGGTGAGGGGAAGTGGTGGAGAGTGGTGAGAGGAAGTGGTGGAGAGTGGTGAGGGGCAGTGGTAGAGAGTGGTGAGTGGCAGTGATGGAGAATGATGTGTGAGAGTGGTGGAGAGTGGAGAGGAGCAGTGGAGGAGAGTGCTGTGTGGCAGTGGTGGAGAGTGGTGTGTGACAGTGGTGGAGAGTGGTGTGTGGCAGTGGTGGAAAGTGGTGTGTGGCAGTGGTGGAGAGTGGTGTGTGCCAGTAGTGGAGAGTGGTATGTGACAGTGGTGGAGAGTGGTGTGTGGCAGTGATGGAGAGTGGTGTGTGACAGTGGTGGAGAGTGGTGTGTGGCAGTGGTGGAGAGTGGTGTGTGACAGGGTTGGAGAGTGGTGTGCGACAGTGGTGGAAAGTGGTGTGTGGCAGTGGTGGAGAGTGGTGTGTGCCAGTGGTGGAGAGTGGAGAATGACAGTGGTGGAGAGTGGTATATGACAGTAGTGGAGAGTGGTGTGTAGCAGTGGTGGAGAGTGGTGTGTGACAGTGGTGGAGAGTGGTGTGTGTGTGGCAGTGGTGGAGAGTGGTGTGTGTGGCAGTGGTGGAGAGTGGTGTGTGACAATGGTGGAGAGTGGTGTGTTGCAGTGGTGGAGAGTGGTATATGACAGTGGTGGAGAGTGGTATATGACAGTGGTGGAGAGTGGTGTGTGCCAATGGTGGAGAGTGGTGTGTGACAGTGGTGGAGAGTGGTGTGTGACAGTGGTGGAGAGTGGTGTGACAGTGGTGGAGACTGGTGTGTGGCAGTGGTGGAGAGTGGTGTGTGGCAGTGGTGGAGAGTGGTGAGTGGCAGTGGTGGAGAGTTGTGAGGGCAGTGGTGGAAAGGGGTGTGTGGCAGTGGTGGAGAATGATGTGTGAGAGTGGTGGAGAGTGGAGAGAGGCAGTGGTGGAGAGTGGTGAGGGGAAGTGGTGGAGAGTGATGAGGGGAAGTGGTGGAGAGTGGTGAGAGGAAGTGGTGGAGAGTGGTGAGGGGCAGTGGTAGAGAGTGGTGAGTGGCAGTGGTGGAGAGTGGTGTGTGACAGTGGTGGAGAATGATGTGTGAGAGTGGTGGAGAGTGGAGAGGAGCAGTGGAGGAGAGTGCTGTGTGGCAGTGGTGGAGAGTGCTGTGTGGCAGTGGTGGAGAGTGGTGTGTGCCAGTGGTGGAGAGTGGTGTGTGACAGTGGTGGAGAATGGTGTGTGACAGTGGTGGAGAATGATGTGTGAGAGTGGTGGAGAGTGGAGAGGAGCAGTGGAGGAGAGTGCTGTGTGGCAGTGGTGGAGAGTGGTGTGTGCCAGTGGTGGAGAGTGGTGTGTGACAGTGGTGGAGAATGGTGTGTGACAGTGGTGGAAAGTGGTGTGTGGCAGTGGTGGAGAGTGGTGAATGACAGTGGTGGAGAGTGGTATATGACAGTAGTGGAGAGTGGTGTGTAGCAGTGGTGGAGAGTGGTGTGTGACAGTGGTGGAGAGTGGTGTGTGTGTGGCAGTGGTGGAGAGTGGTGTGTGTGGCAGTATTGGAGAGTGGTGTGTGGCAGTGGTGGAGAGTGGTGTGTGACAGTGGTGGAGAGTGGTGTGTGTGTGGCAGTGTTGGAGAGTGGTGTGTGGCAGTGGTGGAGAGTGGTGTGTGACAGTGGTGGAGAGTGGTGTGTGTGTGGCAGTGGTGGAGAGTGGTGTGTGTGGCAGTGGTGGAGAGTGGTGTGTGGCAGTGGTGGAGAGTGGTGTGTGACAGTGGTGGAGAGTGGTGTCTGGCAGTGGTGGAGAGTGGTGTGTGACAGTGGTGGAGAGTGGTGTGTGACAGTGGTGGAGAGTGGTGTGTGTGGCAGTGGTGAAGAGTGGTGTGTGGCAGTGGTGGAGAGTGGTGTATGACAGTGGTGGAGAGTGGTGTGTGGCAGTGGTGGAGAGTGCTGTGTGACAGTGGTGGAGAGTGGTGTGGGGCAATGGTGGAGAGTGGTGTGTGGCAGTGGTGGAGAGTGGTGAGTGGCAGTGGTGGAGAGTTGTGAGGGGCAGCGGTGGAGAGTGGTGTGTGGCAATGGTGGAGAATGATGTGTGAGAGTGGTGGAGAGTGGAGAGAGGCAGTGGTGGAGAGTGGTGAAGGGAAGTGGTGGAGAGTGGAGAGAGGCAGTGGTGGAGAGTGGTGAAGGGAAGTGGTGGAGAGTGGTGAGGGGAAGTAGTGGAGAGTTGTGAGAGGAAGTGGTGGAGAGTGGTGAGGGGCAGTGGTGGAGAGTGGTGAGTGGCAGTGATGGAGAATGATGTGTGAGAGTGGTGGAGAGTGGAGAGGAGCAGTGGAGGAGAGTGCTGTGTGGCAGTGGTGGAGAGTGGTGTGTTGCAGTGGTGGAGAGTGGTGTGTGCCAGTAGTGGAGAGTGGTGTGTGACAGTGGTGGAGAGTGGTGTGTGACAGTGGTGGAAAGTGGTGTGTGGCAGTGGTGGAGAGTGGTGTGTGCCAGTGGTGGAGAGTGGAGAATGACAGTGGTGGAGAGTGGTATATGACAGTAGTGGAGAGTGGTGTGTAGCAGTGGTGGAGAGTGGTGTGTGACAGTGGTGAAGAGTGGTGTGTGTGTGGCAGTGGTGGAGAGTGGTGTGTGTGGCAGTGGTGGAGAGTGGTGTGTGACAATGGTGGAGAGTGGTGTGTGTGACAGTGGTGGAGAGTGGTGTATGACAGTGGTTGAGAGTGATGTGTGTGACAGTGGTGGAGAGTGGTGTGTGGCAGTGGTGGAGAGTGGTGTGTGACAGTGGTGGAGAGTGGTGTGTGTGACAGTGGTGGAGAGTGGTGTATGACAGTGGTTGAGAGTGGTGTGTGTGACAGTGGTGGAGAGTGGTGTATGACAGTGGTGGAGAGTGGTGTGTGACAGTGGTGGAGAGTGGAGTATGACAGTGGTGGAGAGTGGTGTGTGGCAGTGGTGGAGAGTGGTGTATGACAGTAGTAGAGAGTGGTGTGTGACAGTGGTGGAGAGTGGTGTGTGGCTGTGGTGGAGAGTGGTGTGTGACAGTGGTGGAGAGTTGTGTTTGGCAGTGGTGGAGAGTGGTGAGGGGCAGTTGTGGAGAGTGGTGTATGGCAGTGGTGGAGAGGGGTGTGTGACAGTTGTAGAGATTGGTGTGTGACAGTGGTGGAGAGTGGTGTGTGACAGTGGTGGAGAGTGGTGTGTGACAGTGGTGGAGAGTGGTGTGTGACAGTGGTGGAGAGTGGTGTGTGACAGTGGTGGAGAGTGGTGTGTGTGACAGTGGTGGAGAGTGGAGTATGACAGTGGTGGAGAGTGGTGTGTGGCTGTGGTGGAGAGTGGTGTGTGACAGTAGTGGGGAGTGGTGTGTGTGACAGTGGTGGAGAGTGGTGTGTGGCAGTGGTGGAGAGTGGTGTGTGACAGTGGTGGAGAGTGGTGTGTGTGACAGTGGTGGAGAGTGGTGAATGACAGTGGTGGAGAGTGGTGTGTGGCAGTGGTGGAGAGTGGTGTGTGAGACAGTGGTGGAGAGTGGTGTGTGACAGTGGTGGACAGTGGTGTGTGACAGTGGTGTGTGACAGTGGTGGAGAGTGGTGTGTGACAGTGGTGGAGAGTGGTGTGTGACAGTGGTGGAGAGTGGTGTGTGGCAGTGGTGGAGAATGATGTGTGAGAGTGGTGGAGAGTGGTGAGGGGCAGTTGTGAAGAGTGGTGTGTGACAGTGGTGGAGAGTGGTTAGGAGCAGTGGTGGAGAGTGCTGTGTGACAGTGGTGGAGAGTGGTGTTTGACAGTGGTGGAGAGTAGTGTGTGACAGTGGTGGAGAGTGGTGTGTGGCAATGGTGGAGAGTGGTGTGTGGCAGTGGTGGAGAGTGGTGAGTGGCAGTGGTGGAGAGTTGTGAGGGGCAGTGGTGGAAAGGGGTGTGTGGCAGTGGTGGAGAATGATGTGTGAGAGTGGTGGAGAGTGGAGAGAGGCAGTGGTGGAGAGTGGTGAGGGGAAGTGGTGGAGAGTGGTGAGGGGAAGTGGTGGAGAGTGGTGAGAGGAAGTGGTGGAGAGTGGTGAGGGGCAGTGGTAGAGAGTGGTGAGTGGCAGTGATGGAGAATGATGTGTGAGAGTGGTGGAGAGTGGAGAGGAGCAGTGGAGGAGAGTGCTGTGTGGCAGTGGTGGAGAGTGGTGTGTGACAGTGGTGGAGAGTGGTGTGTGGCAGTGGTGGAAAGTGGTGTGTGGCAGTGGTGGAGAGTGGTGTGTGCCAGTAGTGGAGAGTGGTATGTGACAGTGGTGGAGAGTGGTGTGTGGCAGTGATGGAGAGTGGTGTGTGACAGTGGTGGAGAGTGGTGTGTGGCAGTGGTGGAGAGTGGTGTGTGACAGTGGTGGAGAGTGGTGTGTGGCAGTGGTGGAGAGTGGTGTGTGACAGTGGTGGAGAGTGGAGAATGACAGTGGTGGAGAGTGGTATATGACAGTAGTGGAGAGTGGTGTGTAGCAGTGGTGGAGAGTGGTGTGTGACAGTGGTGGAGAGTGGTGTGTGTGTGGCAGTGGTGGAGAGTGGTGTGTGTGGCAGTGGTGGAGAGTGGTGTGTGACAATGGTGGAGAGTGGTGTGTTGCAGTGGTGGAGAGTGGTATATGACAGTGGTGGAGAGTGGTATATGACAGTGGTGGAGAGTGGTGTGTGCCAATGGTGGAGAGTGGTGTGTGACAGTGGTGGAGAGTGGTGTGTGACAGTGGTGGAGAGTGGTGTGACAGTGGTGGAGACTGGTGTGTGGCAGTGGTGGAGAGTGGTGTGTGTCAGTGGTGGAGAGTGGTGTGTGACAGTGGAGGAGAGTGGTGTGTGACAGTGGTAGAGAGTGGTGTGTGACAGTGGTGGAGAGTAGTGTGTGGCAGTGGAGGAGAGTGGTGTGTGGCAGTGGTGGAGAGTGGTGTGTGGCAGTGGTGGAGAGTGGTGTGTGGCAGTGGTGGAGAGTGGTGTGTGGCAGAGGTGGAGAGTGGTGTGTGGCAGTGGTGGAGAGTGGTGTGTGACAGTGGTGGAGAGTGGTGTGTGACAGTGGTGGAGAGTGGAGCGAGGCAGTGGTGGAGAGTAGTGTGTGGCAGTGGTGGAGAGTGGTGTGTGGCAGTGGTGGAGAGTGGTGTGTGGCAGTGGTGGAGAGTGGTGTGTGGCAGTGGTGGAGAGTGGTGTGTGGCTGTGGTGGAGAGTGGTGTGTGACAGTGGTGGAGAGTGGTGTGTGGCAGTGGTGGAGAGTGGTGTGTGGCAGTGGTGGAGAGTGGTGTGTGGCAGTGGTGGAGAGTGGTGAATGGCAGTGGTGGAGTGTTGTGAGGGGCAGTGGTGGAGAGTGGTGTGTGGCAGTGGTGGAGAATGATGTTTGAGAGTGGTGGAGAGTGGAGAGGGGCAGTGGTGGAGAGTGGTGAGGGGCAGTGGTGGAGAGAGATGAGGGGAAGTCGTGGAGAGTGGTAAGGGGCAGTGGTGGAGAGTGGTGTGTGGCAATGGTGGAGAGTTGTGTGTGACAGTGGTGGATATTGGTGTGTGACAGTGGTGGAGAGTTGTGTTTGGCAGTGGTGGAGAGTGGTGAGGGGCAGTTGTGGAGAGTGGTGTGTGGCAGTGGTGGAGAGTAGTGAGGGGCAGTGGTGGAGAGTGGAGCGTGGCAGTGGTGGAGAGTAGTGAGGGGCAGTGGTGGAGAGTGGAGCGTGGCAGTGGTGGAGAGTGGTGAGGGGCAGTGGTGGAGAGTGGTGAGGGGCAGTTGTGGAGAGTGGTGTGTGGCTGTGGTAGAGATTGGTGTGTGACAGTGGTGGAGAGTGGTGTGTGACAATAGTGGAGAGTGGTGTGTGACAGTGGTGGAGAGTGGTGTGTGGCAGTGGTGGAGAGTAGTGTGTGACAGTGGTGGAGAGTAGTGTTTGACAGTGGTGGAGAGTGGTGTGTGGCAATGGTGGAGAGTGGTGTGTTACAGTGGTGGAGAGTGGTGTTTGACAGTGGTGGAGAGTAGTGTGTGACAGTGGTGGAGAGTGGTATGTGACAGTACTGGAGAGTGCTGTGTGGCAGTGGTGGAGAGTGGTGTTTGACAGTGGTGGAGAGTAGTGTGTGACAGTGGTGGAGAGTGGTGTGTGACAGTGGTGGAGAGTGGTGAGAGAAAGTGGTGGAGAGTGGTGTGTGGCAGTGGTAGAGAGTAGTGTGTGACAGTGGTGGAGAGTGGTGTGTGACAGTATTGGAGTGGTGTGTGGCAGTGGTGGAGAGTGGTGTGTGGCAGTGGTGGAGAGTGGTAAGAGTAAGTGGTGGAAAGTGGTGTGTGACAGAGGAAGAGAGTGGTGTGTGACAGTGGCGGAGAGTGGTGTGTGACAGTGGTGGAGACTGGTGTGTGGCAGTGGTGGAGAGTGGTGTGTGGCAGTGATGGAGAGTGGTGTGCAACAGTGGTGGAGAGTGATGTGTGACAGTGGTGGAGAGTGGTGTGTGGCAGTGGTGGAGAGTGGTGTGTGACAGTGGTGGAGAGTGGTGAGGGGCAATGGTGGAGAGTGGTGTGTGACAGTGGTGGAGAATGATGTGTGAGAGTGGTGGAGACTGGTGAGGGGCAGTGGTGGAGTGTAGTGTGTGACAGTGGTGGAGAGTGGTGTGTGGCAATGGTGGAGAGTGGTGTGTGGCAGTAATGGAGAGTGGTGAGTGGCAGTGGTGGAGAGTTGTGTAGGGCAGTGGTGGAGAGGGGTGTGTGGCAGTGGTGAAGAGTTTTGAGGGGCAGTGGTGGAGAGTGGTGAGGGGCAATGGTGGAGAGTGGTGTGTGACAGTGGTGAAGAGTTTTGAGGGGCAGTGGTGGAGAGTGGTGAGGGGCAATGGTGGAGAGTGCTGTGTGACAGTGGTGGAGAATGATGTGTGAGAGTAGTGGAGAGTGGTGTGTGACAGTGGTGGAGAATGATGTGTGAGAGTAGTGGAGAGTGGTGAGGGGCAGTGGTGGAGAGTGGTGTGTGGCAGTGGTGGAAAGTGGTGTGTAACAGTGGTGGAGAGTGATGTGTGAAAGTGGTGGAGAGTGGTGTGTGTGACAGTGATGGAGAGTGGTGTGTAACAGTGGTGGAGAGTGATGTGTGACAGTGGTGGTGAGTGGTGTGTGACAGTGGTGGAGAGTAGTGTGTGACAGTGGTGGAGAGTGGTGTGTGGCAGTGATGGTGAGTGGTGTGTGACAGTGGTGGAGAGTGGTGTGTGACAGTGGTGGAGAGTGGTGTGTGGCAGTGGTGGTTAGTGGTGTGTGACAGTGGTGGAGAGTGGTGAGGAGCAGTGATAGAGAGTGGTGTGTGGCAGTGGTGAAGAGTGGTGTGTGGCAGTGGCGGGGAGTGGTGTGTGGCAGTGGTGGAGAGTAGTGTGTAGCAGTGATGGAGAGTGGTGTGTGACAATGGTGGAGAGTGGTAAAGGGCAGTGGCGGGGAGTGGTGTGTGGCAGTGGTGGAGAGTGATGTGTGGCAGTGGTGGAGAGTAGTGTGTAGCAGTGATGGAGAGTGGTGTGTGACAATGGTGGAGAGTAGTGTGTAGCAGTGATGGAGAGTGGTGTGTGACAATGGTGGAGAGTGGTAAAGGGCAGTGGTGGAGAGTGGTGTGTGACAATGGTGGAGAGTGGTAAAGGGCAGTGGTGGAGAGTGGTGTGTGACAGTGGTGGAGAGTGGTTTGTGGCATTGGTGGAGAGTGGTGTGTGGCAGTGGCGGGAAGTGGTGTGTGGCAGTGGTGGAGAGTGGTGTGTGACAGTGGTGGAGAGTGGTGTGTGGCAGTGGTGGAGAGTAGTGTGTAGCAGTGATGGAGAGTGGTGTGTGACAATGGTGGAGAGTGGTGTGTGACAGTGGTGGAGAGTGACGTGTGACAGTGGTGTAGAGTAGTGTGTGACAGTGGTGGAGAGTGGTTTGTGGCAGTGGTGGAGAGTGGTGTGTGGCAGTGGTGGAGAGTGGTGTGTGACAGTGGTGGAGAGTGGTGTGTGGTAGTGGTGGAGAGTAGTGTGTGACAGTGGTGGAGAGCGGTGTGTGACAGTGGTGGAGAGTGACGTGTGACAGTGGTGGAGAGTAGTGTGTAGCAGTGGTGGAGAGTTGTGTGTGACAGTGGTGGAGAGTGGTGTGTGGCAGTGGTGTAGAGTAGTGTGTGACAATGGTGGAGAGTGGTTTGTGGCAGTGGTGGAGAGTGGTGAGTGGCAGTGGTGGAGAGTAGTGTGTGACAGTGGTGGAGAGTGACGTGTGACAGTGGTGGAGAGTAGTGTGTGACAGTGGTGAAGACTGGCAGTGGTGGAGATTTGTGTGTGGCAGTGGTGGAGAGTGGTGATGAGCATTGATTGAGAGTGGAGCGTGGCAGTGGTGGAGAGTGGAGCGTGGCAGTGCTGGAGAGTGGTGTATGGCAGTGGTGGAGAGTGGTGTGTGGCAGTGGTGGAGAGTGGTGTGTGACAGTGGTGGAGAGTAGTGTGTAGCAGTGATGGAGAGTGGTGTGTGACAGTGGTGGAGAGTGGTGTGTGACAGTGGTGGAGAGTGACGTGTGACAGTGGTGTAGAGTAGTGTGTGACAGTGGTGGAGAGTGGTTTGTGGCAGTGGTGGAGAGTGGTGTGTGGCAGTGGTGGAGAGTGGTGTGTGGCAGTGGTGGAGAGTGGTGTGTGGCAGTGGTTGAGAGTGGTGTGTGGCAGTGGTGGAGAGTGGTGAATGGCAGTGGTGGAGTGTTGTGAGGGGCAGTGGTGGAGAGTGGTGTGTGGCAGTGGTGGAGATTGATGTGTGAGAGTGGTGGAGAGTGGAGAGGGACAATGGTGGAGAGTGGTGAGGGGCAGTGGTGGAGAGAGATGAGGGGAAGTGGTGGAGAGTGGTAAGGGGCAGTGGTGGAGAGTGGTGTGTGGCAATGGTGGAGAGTTGTGTGTGACAGTGGTGGATATTGGTGTGTGACAGTGGTGGAGAGTTGTGTTTGGCAGTGGTGGAGAGTGGTGAGGGGCAGTTGTGGAGAGTGGTGTATGGCAGTGGTGGAGAGGGGTGTGTGACAGTTGTAGAGATTGGTGTGTGACAGTGGTGGAGAGTGGTGTGTGACAGTGGTGGAGAGTGGAGAGTGGCAGTGGTGGAGAGTGCTGTGTGGCAGTGGTGGAGAGTGGTGTCAGACAGTGGTGGAGAGTTGTGTGTGGCAGTGTTCGAAAGTGGAGTGTGACTGTGGTGGAGAGTGGTGTGTGGCAGTGGTGGAGAGTGGTGAGGGGCAGTGGTGGAGAGTGGTGAGAGAAAGTGGTAGAGAATGGTGTATGAAAGTGGTGGAAAGTGGTGTGTGGCTGTGGTGGAGAGTGGTGTATGAAAGTTGTGGAAAGTGGTGTGTGGCTGTTGTGGAGAGTGGTGTGTGACAGTACTGGAGAGTGGTGTGTGACAGTGGTGGAGAGTGGTGTGTGACAGTGGTGGAGAGTGGTGTGTGACAGTGGTGGAGAGTGGTGAGAGAAAGTGGTGGAAAGTGGTGTGTGGCAGTGATGGAGAGTGGTGTGTGACAGTGATGGAGAGTGGCGTGTGACAGTGGTGGAGAGTGGTGTGTTACAGTGGTGGAGAGTGGTGTGTGACAGTGGTGGAGAGTGGTGTGTGACAGTGGTGGAGAGTGGTGTGTGACAGTGGTGGAGAGTGGTGTGTGACAGTGGTGGAGAGTGGTGTGTGACCGTGGTGGAGAGTGGTGTGTGACAGTGGTGGAGAGTGGTGTGTGGCAGTGGTGGAGAGTGGTGTGTGACAATGATGGAGAGTGGTGTGTAACAGTGGTGGAAGGTGATGTGTGACAGTGGTGGAGAGTGGTGTGTGACAGTGGTGGAGAGTGGTGTGTGACAGTGGTGGAGAGTGGTGTGTGGCAGTGGTGGAGAGTGGTGTGTGGCAGTGATGGAGAGTGGTGTGTAACAGTGGTGGAGAGTGATATGTGACAGTGGTGGAGAGTGGTGTGTGGCAGTGGTGGTGAGTGGTGTGTGACAGTGGTGGAGAGTGGTGAGGGGCAATGGTGGAGAGTGGTGTGTGACAGTGGTGGAGAGTGGTGTGTGACAGTGGTGAAAAGTGGTGTGTGGCAGAGGTGGAGAGTGGTGTGTGGCGGTGGTGGAGAGTGGAGTGTGACAGTGGTGGAGAGTGGTGGTGGACAGTGGTGTGTGGCAGTGGTGGACAGTGGTGTGTGACAGTGGTGTGTGACAGTGGTGGAGAGTGGTGTATGACAGTGGTGGAGAGTGGTGTGTGACAGTGGTGGAGAGTGGTGTGACAGTGGTGGAGAGTGGTGTGTGGCAGTGGTGGAGAGTGGTGTGTGGCAGTGGTGGAGAGTGGTGTGTGGCAATGGTGTAGAGTGGTGTGTGGCAATGGTGGAGAGTGGTGTGTGGCAGTGGTGGAGAGTGGTGTGTGGCAGTGGTGGAGAGTGGTGTGTGGCAGTGATGGAGAGTGGTGTGTGGCAGTGGTTGAGAGTGGTGAGTGGCAGTGGTGGAGAGTGGTGAATGGCAGTGGTGGAGTGTTGTGAGGGGCAGTGGTGGAGAGTGGTGTGTGGCATTGGCGGAGATTGATGTGTGAGAGTGGTGGAGAGTGGAGAGGGACAATGGTGGAGAGTGGTGAGGGGCAGTGGTGGAGAGAGATGAGGGGAAGTTGTGGAGAGTGGTGAGGGGCAGTGGTGGAGAGTGGTGGTGTGGCAATGGTGGAGAGTTGTGTGTGACAGTGGTGGATATTGGTGTGTGACAGTGGTGGAGAGTTGTGTTTGGCAGTGGTGGAGAGTGGTGAGGGGCAGTTGTGGAGAGTGGTGTATGGCAGTGGTGGAGAGGGGTGTGTGACAGTTGTAGAGATTGGTGTGTGACAGTGGTGGAGAGTGGTGTGTGACAGTGGTGGAGAGTGGTGTGTGACAGTGGTGGAGAGTGGAGAGTGGCAGTGGTGGAGAGTGCTGTGTGGCAGTGGTGGAGAGTGGTGTCAGACAGTGGTGGAGAGTTGTGTGTGGCAGTGTTCGAAAGTGGAGTGTGACTGTGGTGGAGAGTGGTGTGTGGCAGTGGTGGAGAGTGGTGAGGGGCAGTGGTGGAGAGTGGTGAGAGAAAGTGGTAGAGAATGGTGTATGAAAGTGGTGGAAAGTGGTGTGTGGCTGTGGTGGAGAGTGGTGTATGAAAGTGGTGGAAAGTGGTGTGTGGCTGTGGTGGAGAGTGGTGTGTGACAGTACTGGAGAGTGGTGTGTGACAGTGGTGGAGAGTGGTGTGGGACAGTGGTGGAGAGTGGTGTGTGACAGTGGTGGAGAGTGGTGAGAGAAAGTGGTGGAAAGTGGTGTGTGGCAGTGATGGAGAGTGGTGTGAGACAGTGATGGAGAGTGGCGTGTGACAGTGGTGGAGAGTGGTGTGTTACAGTGGTGGAGAGTGGTGTGTGACAGTGGTGGAGAGTGGTG
Organism: Procambarus clarkii; assembly: GCF_040958095.1. NCBI lineage: Eukaryota > Metazoa > Arthropoda > Malacostraca > Decapoda > Cambaridae > Procambarus > Procambarus clarkii. The sequence goes on from NC_091168.1 coordinate 50,322,191, forward strand.
TGTGACAGTGGTGGAGAGTGGTGTGTGACAGTGGTGGAGAGTGGTGTGTGACAGTGGTGGAGAGTGGTGTGTGACAGTGGTGGAGAGTGGTGTGTGGCAGTGGTGGAGAGTGGTGTGTGACAATGATGGAGAGTGGTGTGTAACAGTGGTGGAAGGTGATGTGTGACAGTGGTGGAGAGTGGTGTGTGACAGTGGTGGAGAGTGGTGTGTGACAGTGGTGGAGAGTGGTGTGTGGCAGTGGTGGAGAGTGGTGTGTGGCAGTGATGGAGAGTGGTGTGTAACAGTGGTGGAGAGTGATATGTGACAGTGGTGGAGAGTGGTGTGTGGCAGTGGTGGTGAGTGGTGTGTGACAGTGGTGGAGAGTGGTGAGGGGCAATGGTGGAAAGTGGTGTGTGACAGTGGTGGAGAGTGGTGTGTGACAGTGGTGAAAAGTGGTGTGTGGCAGAGGTGGAGAGTGGTGTGTGGCGGTGGTGGAGAGTGGAGTGTGACAGTGGTGGAGAGTGGTGGTGGACAGTGGTGTGTGGCAGTGGTGGACAGTGGTGTGTGACAGTGGTGTGTGACAGTGGTGGATAGTGGTGTATGACAGTGGTGGAGAGTGGTGTGTGACAGTGGTGGAGAGTGGTGTGACAGTGGTGGAGAGTGGTGTGTGGCAGTGGTGGAGAATGATGTGTGAGAGTGGTGGAGAGTGGTGAGGGGCAGTGGTGGAGAGTGGTGAGGGGCAGTGGTGGAGAGTGGTGAGGGGCAGTAGTGGAGAGTTGTGTGTGACAGTGGTGGAGAGTGGTGTGTGACAGTGGTGGAGAGTTGTGTTGGGCAGTGGTGGAGAGTGGTGAGTGGCAGTTGTGAAGAGTGGTGTGTGACAGTGGTGGAGAGTGGTGAGGAGCAGTGGTGGAGAGTGCTGTGTGACAGTGGTGGAGAGTGGTGTTTGACAGTGGTGGAGAGTAGTGTGTGACAGTGGTGGAGAGTGGTGTGTGGCAATGGTGGAGAGTGGTGTGTGGCAGTGGTGGAGAGTGGTGAGTGGCAGTGGTGGAGAGTTGTGAGGGGCAGTGGTGGAGAGGGGTGTGTGGCAGTGGTGGAGAATGATGTGTGAGAGTGGTGGAGAGTGGAGAGGGGCAGTGGTGGAGAGTGGTGAGGGGTAGTGGTTGAGAATGGTGTATGAAAGTGGTGGAAAGTGGTGTGTGACAGTGGTGGAGAGTGGTGTGTGAGTGTGGTAGAGAGTGGTGTGTGGCAGTGGTGGAGAGTGGTGAGGGGCAGTGGTGGAGAGTGGTGAGAGAAAGTGGTGGAGAATGGTGTATGAAAGTGGTGGAAAGTGGTGTGTGACAGTGATGGAGAGTGGTGTGTGACAGTACTGGAGAGTGGTGTGTGACAGTGGTGGAGAGTGGTGTGTGGCAGTGGTGGAGAGTGGTGTGTGACAGTGGCGGAGAGTGGTGTGTGACAGTGGTGGAGAGTGGTGTGTGGCAGTGGTGGAGAGTGGTGTGTGACAGTACTGGAGAGTGGTGTGTGACAGTGGTGGAGAGTGGTGTGTGACAGTGGCGGAGAGTGGTGTGTGACAGTGGTGGAGAGTGGTGTGTGGCAGTGGTGGAGAGTGGTGTGTGACAGTGGTGGAGAGTGGTGTGTGGCAGTGGTGGAGAGTGGTGTGTGGCAGTGATGGAGAGTGGTGTGTATCAGTGGTGGAGAGTGATGCGTGACAGTGTTGGAGAGTGGTGTGTGGCAGTGGTGGTGAGTGGTGTGTGAAAGTGGTGGAGAGTGGTGAGGAGCAGTGATGGAGATGTGGGATATTTGGGTTTGATTCTGATTAATTAATAATTAAAGTAGTAAATTAAATTACGAAGGACCACCCGCTTTTAAAGTAAAGAGGGAAACTGAGAATTTCAGATCATTAGATAAAATTCTAGAGAAAACCAGTGACTATGGATATGACTAGAAAGTATGATCATAAGAATAATTAATGGGCTGTAGTATTAAAGAAACAAACCTCAAACACCTACATTGGGGGGTTATTACTGGAGGTAAGTACGTCCAGGAATCAGTGTGGTTCGTTCACTAATTCAATTAATAATAATCTAATCCTATAAATAATGCTGAATATAATATCATTCACATAAAGAAAAACATGAATATGAGCATAGTAATGAGTTACAGTAAATCACACATTAATATCAAACATTCTGAATACATCAAATTGCAAGGAAATGGATAAAAAGAAATAAGCCTTAGCTTGTAGTAGATTCCTTTAGATAACCATGGAAGTCCTCTTAAACTTCAAGTCTGGTACACCGACGTCTGACACGGTTAACATGGAGAAGACAGCATGAGGAATTCGTCTCTCGAGCTGCAAGATAAATAACTACCAGTAGCAATTGATTTAACTACTCAATTCATATTCAAAATTATTAATATCTACAGATGGAATTCTAATCACCTGTTATTAGGTGTTATCCCGCTGCTTGACGAACAATCACCCCGCTATTATTAGACCTGTAAATGATGCATCAAATAAAGGGTACTTAGCTGTGGGCACTGTATAAGTATTAAGATTGCCGTAATTTCGCATCCCAGGCTCCGGTGAACCTATCCTGGATTGATGCGTTTCAAGCTGGCTGATCACGTGTCGTCAGGAACCAAATCTAGGGGTCCCTCATTTAACACCAGCACTAGTTGAAGATATTATCTGCAAGGTCGTTCACGCCTCACAGTGGCGGCTTTCATCTGCGGATGAATAACACCTGCCCGATTTGCTGGGCAATGGCGTCTTTTATGAGTACGGTAAGCACAGTTCTGCCTCCTTTCGGTTCTGCACGTGTCCCGTACTGGCGGTGGTGGCGTCCCTCCAACCCACGCCGAGTCGACGTTCATAACACAAATTATTGTCACGAACATTAATATTTCTCGTATTCGCGCTTGAAACTTTAAAGAATGGACTGGTTTATTATTTAGAGGAACGAAATATTATTATTTACTGATTTAGGAATAGTAAATATATAAGGGAGAGGAATTAATGTCTCCCCATGGCATTCATTGATGACGTTAACTCTATCGCGAGGTAGACGCTATGATTCTAACGCTCTATTCGGCTTTTAGTTAGAAAACAATTCGTCTGCAATCAGTTGTCATACAGAATGCTTTAATTATGGAGAATCGTATTTAATTCTCACACAAATTGAATATAATGTGTTTTACTGTAAAGAAATCTGACGCAATACTGGCATCAGGTGACGTGAGAATTCTAGCCTAATGCACAGATGAATTATTAGTACATGAGAATTCTACGAGTTGTTAATTTTACTTACTACAATATTTAGTATGGTTAGTAATAAGTAATGAGAATACAACAATGCTGTATTCGATGTTGGAAATATCCAACAGGAGAGTGGTGTGTGGCAGTGGCGGGGAGTGGTGTGTGGCAGTGGTGGAGAGTGGTGTGTGACAGTGGTGGAGAGTGGTGTGTGGCAGTGGTGGAGAGTGGTGTGTGGCAGTGGTGGAGAGTGGTGTGTAACAGTGGTGGAGAGTGATTTGTGACAGTGGTGGAGAGTAGTGTGTGACAGTGGTGGAGAGTGGTGTGTGGCAGTGGCGGGGAGTGGTGATGAGCATTGATGGAGAGTGGAGCATGGCAGTGGTGGAGAGTGGAGCGTGGCAGTGGTGGAGAGTGGTGTGTGGCAGTGGTGGAGAGTGGTGTGTGGCAGTGGTGGACAGTGGTGTGTGACAGTGGTGGAGAGTAGTGTGTGACAGTGGTGAAGAGTGGCAGTGGTGGAGAGTGGTGTGTGGCAGTGGTGGAGAGTGGTGATGAGCATTGATGGAGAGTGGAGCATGGCATTGGTGGAGAGTGGAGCGTGGCAGTGGTGGAGAGTGGTGTGTGGCAGTGGTGGAGAGTGGTGTGTGGCAGTGGTGGACAGTGGTGTGTGACAGTGGTGGAGAGTAGTGTGTGACAGTGGTGGAGAGTGGTGTGTGGCAGTGGTGGAGAGTGGTGTGTGACAGTGGTGGAGAGTGGTGTGTGGCAGTGGTGGAGAGTGGTGTGTGGCAGTGGTGGAGAGTGGTGTGTGACAGTGGTGGAGAGTGGAGCGTGGCAGTGGTGGAGAGTGGTGTGTGACAGTGGTGGAGAGTGGTGTGTGACAGTGGTGGAGAGTGGAGCGTGGCAGTGGTGGAGAGTGGTGTGTGACAGTGATGGAGAGTGGTGTGTGGCAGTGGTGGACAGTGGTGTGTGACAGTGGTGGAGAGTAGTGTGTGACAGTGGTGGAGAGTGGTGTGTGGCAGTGGTGGAGAGTGGTGTGTGACAGTGGTGGAGAGTGGTGTGTGGCAGTGGTGGAGAGTGGTGTGTGGCAGTGGTGGAGAGTGGTGTGTGACAGTGGTGGAGAGTGGAGCGTGGCAGTGGTGGAGAGTGGTGTGTGACAGTGGTGGAGAGTGGTGTGTGACAGTGGTGGAGAGTGGAGCGTGGCAGTGGTGGAGAGTGGTGTGTGACAGTGATGGAGAGTGGTGTGTGGCAGTGGTGGAGAGTGGTGTGTGACAGTGGTGGAGAGTGGAGCGTGGCAGTGGTGGAGAGTAGTGTGTGGCAGTGGTGGAGAGTGGTGTGTGGCAGTGGTGGAGAGTGGTGTGTGACAGTGGTGGAGAGTGGTGTGTGGCAGTGGTGGAGAGTGGTGAATGGCAGTGGTGGAGAGTGGTGTGTGGCAGTGGTGGAGAGTGGTGTGTGGCAGTGGTGGAAAGTGGTGTGTGACAGTGGTGGAGAGTGGTGAATGGCAGTGGTGGAGTGTTGTGAGGGGCAGTGGTGGAGAGTGATGTGTGGCAGTGGTGGAGAATGATGTTTGAGAGTGGTGGAGAGTGGAGAGAGGCAGTGGTGGAGAGTGGTGAGGGGCAGTGGTGGAGAGAGATGAGGGGAAGTCGTGGAGAGTGGTAAGGGGCAGTGGTGGAGAGTGGTGTGTGGCAATGGTGGAGAGTTGTGTGTGACAGTGGTGGATATTGGTGTGTGACAGTGGTGGAGAGTTGTGTTTGGCAGTGGTGGAGAGTGGTGAGGGGCAGTTGTGGAGAGTGGTGAGGGGCAGTTGTGGAGAGTGGAGCGTGGCAGTGGTGGAGAGTAGTGTGTGGCAGTGGTGGAGAGTGGTGTGTGGCAGGGGTGGAGAGTGGTGTGTGGCAGTGGTGGAGAGTGGTGTGTGACAGTGGTGGAGAGTGGTGTGTGACAGTGGTGGAGAGTGGAGCGTGGCAGTGGTGGAGAGTAGTGTGTGGCAGTGGTGGAGAGTGGTGTGTGGCAGTGGTGGAGAGTGGTGTGTGGCAGTGGTGGAGAGTGGTGTGTGGCAGTGGTGGAGAGTGGTGTGTGGCTGTGGTGGAGAGTGGTGTGTGACAGTGGTGGAAAGTGGTGTGTGACAGTGGTGGAGAGTGGTGAATGGCAGTGGTGGAGTGTTGTGAGGGGCAGTGGTGGAGAGTGGTGTGTGGCAGTGGTGGAGAATGATGTTTGAGAGTGGTGGAGAGTGGAGAGAGGCAGTGGTGGAGAGTGGTGAGGGGCAGTGGTGGAGAGAGATGAGGGGAAGTCGTGGAGAGTGGTAAGGGGCAGTGGTGGAGAGTGGTGTGTGGCAATGGTGGAGAGTTGTGTGTGACAGTGGTGGATATTGGTGTGTGACAGTGGTGGAGAGTTGTGTTTGGCAGTGGTGGAGAGTGGTGAGGGGCAGTTGTGGAGAGTGGTGAGGGGCAGTTGTGGAGAGTGGAGCGTGGCAGTGGTGGAGAGTAGTGTGTGGCAGTGGTGGAGAGTGGTGTGTGGCAGGGGTGGAGAGTGGTGTGTGGCAGTGGTGGAGAGTGGTGTGTGACAGTGGTGGAGAGTGGTGTGTGACAGTGGTGGAGAGTGGAGCGTGGCAGTGGTGGAGAGTAGTGTGTGGCAGTGGTGGAGAGTGGTGTGTGGCAGTGGTGGAGAGTGGTGTGTGGCAGTGGTGGAGAGTGGTGTGTGGCTGTGGTGGAGAGTGGTGTGTGGCAGTGGTGGAGAGTGGTGTGTGGCAGTGGTGGAGAGTGGTGTGTGGCAGTGGTGGAGAGTGGTGAATGGCAGTGGTGCAGTGTTGTGAGGGGCAGTGGTGGAGAGTGGTGTGTGGCAGTGGTGGAGAATGATGTTTGAGAGTGTTGGAGAGTGGAGAGTGGTGAGGGGCAGTGGTGGAGAGAGATGAGGGGAAGTCGTGGAGAGTGGTAAGGGGCAGTGGTGGAGAGTGGTGTGTGGCAATGGTGGAGAGTTGTGTGTGACAGTGGTGGATATTGGTGTGTGACAGTGGTGGAGAGTTGTGTTTGGCAGTGGTGGAGAGTGGTGAGGGGCAGTTGTGGAGAGTGGTGTGTGGCAGTGGTGGAGAGTAGTGAGGGGCAGTGGTGGAGAGTGGAGCGTGGCAGTGGTGGAGAGTAGTGAGGGGCAGTGGTGAAGAGTGGAGCGTGGCAGAGGTGGAGAGTGGTGAGGGGCAGTGGTGGAGAGTGGTGAGGGGCAGTTGTGGAGAGTGGTGTGTGGCTGTGGTAGAGATTGGTGTGTGACAGTGGTGGAGAGTGGTGTATGACAGTGGTGGAGAGTGGTGTGTGACAGTGGTGGAGAGTGGTGTGTGACAGTGGTGGAGAGTGGTGTGTGACAGTGGTGGAGAGTGGTGTATGGCAGTGTTGGAGATTGGTGTGTGACAGTGGTGGAGAGTGGAGTGTGACAGTGGTGGCGAGTGGTGAGAGGCAGTGGTGGAGAGTGGTGAGGGGCAGTGGTGGAGAGTGGTGAGGAAAGTGGAGGAGAGTGGTATAGGAAAGTGGTGGAAAGTGGTGTGTGGAAGTGGTGGAGAGTGGTGTGTGACAGTGGTGGAGAGTGATGTGTGGCAGTGGTGGAGAGTGGTGTGTGCCAGTGGTGGAGAGTAGTGTGTGACAGTGGTGGAGAGTGGTGTGTGAGTGTGGTGGAGAGTGACGTGTGACAGTGGTGGAGAGTAGTGTGTGACAGTGGTGGAGAGTGGTGATTGGCAGTGGTGGAGAGTAGTGTGTGACAGTGGTGGAGAGTGGTGTGTGTGACAGTGGTGGAGAGTGACGTGTGACAGTGGTGGAGAGTAGTGTGTGACAGTGGTGAAGAGAGGCAGTGGTGGAGAGTGGTGTGTGGCAGTGGTGGAGAGTGGTGATGAGCATTGATGGAGAGTGGAGCGTGGCAGTGGTGGAGAGTGGAGCGTGGCAGTGGTGGAGAGTGGAGCGTGGCAGTGTTGGGGAGTGGTGTGTGGCAGTGGTGGAGAGTGGTGTGTGGCAGTGGTGGAGAGTAGTGTGTGACAGTGGTGGAGAGTAGTGTGTGAGAGTGGTGGAGAGTGGTGTGTGGCAATGGTGGAGAGTGGTGTGTGGCAGTGGTGGAGAGTGGTGTTTGGCAGTGGTGGAGAGTTGTGAGGGGCAGTGGTGGAGAGTAGTGTGTGGCAATGGTGGAGAGTGGTGAATGGCAGTGGTGGAGTGTTGTGAGGGGCAGTGGTGGAGAGTGGTGTGTGGCAGCGGTGGAGAATGATGTTTGAGAGTGGTGGAGAGTGGAGAGGGGCAGTGGTGGAGAGTGGTGAGGGGCAGTGGTGGAGAGAGATGAGGGGAAGTCGTGGAGAGTGGTAAGGGGCAGTGGTGGAGAGTGGTGTGTGGCAATGCTGGAGAGTTGTGTGTGACAGTGGTGGATATTGGTGTGTGACAGTGGTGGAGAGTTGTGTTTGGCAGTGGTGGAGAGTGGTGAGGGGCAGTTGTGGAGAGTGGTGAGGGGCAGTTGTGGAGAGTGGAGCGTGGCAGTGGTGGAGAGTAGTGTGTGGCAGTGGTGGAGAGTGGTGTGTGGCAGTGGTGGAGAGTGGTGTGTGGCAGTGGTGGAGAGTGGTGTGTGACAGTGGTGGAGAGTGGTGTGTGACAGTGGTGGAGAGTGGAGCGTGGCAGTGGTGGAGAGTAGTGTGTGGCAGTGGTGGAGAGTGGTGTGTGGCAGTGGTGGAGAGTGGTGTGTGGCAGTGGTGGAGAGTGGTGTGTGGCTGTGGTGGAGAGTGGTGTGTGACAGTGGTGGAGAGTAGTGTGTGGCAGTGGTGGAGAGTGGTGTGTGGCAGTGGTGGAGAGTGGTGTGTGGCAGTGGTGGAGAGTGGTGTGTGACAGTGGTGGAGAGTGGTGAATGGCAGTGGTGGAGTGTTGTGAGGGGCAGTGGTGGAGAGTGGTGTGTGGCAGTGGTGGAGAATGATGTTTGAGAGTGGTGGAGAGTGGAGAGGGGCAGTGGTGGAGAGTGGTGAGGGGCAGTGGTGGAGAGAGATGAGGGGAAGTCGTGGAGAGTGGTAAGGGGCAGTGGTGGAGAGTGGTGTGTGGCAATGGTGGAGAGTTGTGTGTGACAGTGGTGGAGAGTTGTGTTTGGCAGTGGTGGAGAGTGGTGAGGGGCAGTTGTGGAGAGTGGTGTGTGGCAGTGGTGGAGAGGGGTGTGTGACTGTGGTAGAGATTCGTGTGTGACAGTGGTGGAGAGTGGTGTGTGACAGTGGTGGAGAGTGGTGTGTGGCAGTGGTGGAGAGTGGTGTGTGACAGTGGTGGAGAGTGGTGTGTGGCAGTGGTGGAGAGTGGTGTGTGGCAGTGGTGTAGAGTGGTGTGTGACAGTGGTGGAGAGTGGAGCGTGGCAGTAGTGGAGAGTGGTGTGTGACAGTGGTGGAGAGTGGTGTGTGACAGTGGTGGAGAGTGGAGCGTGGCAGTGGTGGAGAGTGGTGTGTGACAGTGGTGGAGAGTGGTGTGTGGCAGTGGTGGAGAGTGGTGTGTGGCAGTGGTGGAGAGTGGTGTGTGGCAGTGGTGGAAAGTGGTGTGTGACAGTGGTGGAGAGTGGTGAATGGCAGTGGTGGAGTGTTGTGAGGGGCAGTGGTGGAGAGTGGTGTGTGGCAGTGGTGGAGAATGATGTTTGAGAGTGGTGGAGAGTGGAGAGAGGCAGTGGTGGAGAGTGGTGAGGGGCAGTGGTGGAGAGAGATGAGGGGAAGTCGTGGAGAGTGGTAAGGGGCAGTGGTGGAGAGTGGTGTGTGGCAATGGTGGAGAGTTGTGTGTGACAGTGGTGGATATTGGTGTGTGACAGTGGTGGAGAGTTGTGTTTGGCAGTGGTGGAGAGTGGTGAGGGGCAGTTGTGGAGAGTGGTGAGGGGCAGTTGTGGAGAGTGGAGCGTGGCAGTGGTGGAGAGTAGTGTGTGGCAGTGGTGGAGAGTGGTGTGTGGCAGTGGTGGAGAGTGGTGTGTGGCAGTGGTGGAGAGTGGTGTGTGACAGTGGTGGAGAGTGGTGTGTGACAGTGGTGGAGAGTGGAGCGTGGCAGTGGTGGAGAGTAGTGTGTGGCAGTGGTGGAGAGTGGTGTGTAGCAGTGGTGGAGAGTGGTGTGTGGCAGTGGTGGAGAGTGGTGTGTGGCTGTGGTGGAGAGTGGTGTGTGACAGTGGTGGAGAGTGGTGTGTGGCAGTGGTGGAGAGTGGTGTGTGGCAGTGGTGGAGAGTGGTGTGTGGCAGTGGTGGAGAGTGGTGTGTGACAGTGGTGGAGAGTGGTGAATGGCAGTGGTGGAGTGTTGTGAGGGGCAGTGGTGGAGAGTGGTGTGTGGCAGTGGTGGAGAATGATGTTTGAGAGTGGTGGAGAGTGGAGTGGGGCAGTGGTGGAGAGTGGTGAGGGGCAGTGGTGGAGAGAGATGAGGGGAAGTCGTGGAGAGTGGTAAGGGGCAGTGGTGTAGAGTGGTGTGTGGCAATGGTGGAGAGTTGTGTGTGACAGTGGTGGATATTGGAGTGTGACAGTGGTGGAGAGTTGTGTTTGGCAGTGGTGGAGAGTGGTGAGGGGCAGTTGTGGAGAGTGGTGTGTGGCAGTGGTGGAGAGTAGTGAGGGGCAGTGGTGGAGAGTGGAGCGTGGCAGTGGTGGAGAGTAGTGAGGGGCAGTGGTGGAGAGTGGAGCGTGGCAGTGGTGGAGAGTGGTGAGGGGCAGTGGTGGAGAGTGGTGAGGGGCAGTTGTGGAGAGTGGTGTGTGGCTGTGGTAGAGATTGGTGTGTGACAGTGGTGGAGAGTGGTGTATGACAGTGGTGGAGAATGGTGTGTGACAGTGGTGGAGAGTGGTGTGTGACAGTGGTGGAGAGTGGTGTGTGACAGTGGTGGAGAGTGGTGTATGGCAGTGTTGGAGATTGGTGTGTGACAGTGGTGGAGAGTGGAGTGTGACAGTGGTGGCGAGTGGTGAGAGGCAGTGGTGGAGAGTGGTGAGGGGCAGTGGTGGAGAGTGGTGAGAGAAAGTGGAGGAGAGTGGTGTAGGAAAGTGGTGGAAAGTGGTGTGTGGAAGTGGTGGAGAGTGGTGTGTGACAGTGGTGGAGAGTGATGTGTGGCAGTGGTGGAGAGTGGTGTGTGCCAGTGGTGGAGAGTAGTGTGTGACAGTGGTGGAGAGTGGTGTGTGAGTGTGGTGGAGAGTGACGTGTGACAGTGGTGGAGAGTAGTGTGTGACAGTGGTGGAGAGTGGTGATTGGCAGTGGTGGAGAGTAGTGTGTGACAGTGTTGGAGAGTGGTGTGTGTGACAGTGGTGGAGAGTGACGTGTGACAGTGGTGGAGAGTAGTGTGTGACAGTGGTGAAGAGAGGCAGTGGTGGAGAGTGGTGTGTGGCAGTGGTGGAGAGTGGTGTGTGACAGTGGTGGAGAGTGGTGTGTGACAGTGGTGGAGAGTGGAGCGTGGCAGTGGTGGAGAGTAGTGTGTGGCAGTGGTGGAGAGTGGTGTGTGGCAGTGGTGGAGAGTGGTGTGTGGCAGTGGTGGAGAGTGGTGTGTGGCTGTGGTGGAGAGTGGTGTGTGACAGTGGTGGAGAGTAGTGTGTGGCAGTGGTGGAGAGTGGTGTGTGGCAGTGGTGGAGAGTGGTGTGTGGCAGTGGTGGAGAGTGGTGTGTGACAGTGGTGGAGAGTGGTGAATGGCAGTGGTGGAGTGTTGTGAGGGGCAGTGGTGGAGAGTGGTGTGTGGCAGTGGTGGAGAATGATGTTTGAGAGTGGTGGAGAGTGGAGAGGGGCAGTGGTGGAGAGTGGTGAGGGGCAGTGGTGGAGAGAGATGAGGGGAAGTCGTGGAGAGTGGTAAGGGGCAGTGGTGGAGAGTGGTGTGTGGCAATGGTGGAGAGTTGTGTGTGACAGTGGTGGAGAGTTGTGTTTGGCAGTGGTGGAGAGTGGTGAGGGGCAGTTGTGGAGAGTGGTGTGTGGCAGTGGTGGAGAGGGGTGTGTGACTGTGGTAGAGATTCGTGTGTGACAGTGGTGGAGAGTGGTGTGTGACAGTGGTGGAGAGTGGTGTGTGGCAGTGGTGGAGAGTGGTGTGTGACAGTGGTGGAGAGTGGTGTGTGGCAGTGGTGGAGAGTGGTGTGTGGCAGTGGTGTAGAGTGGTGTGTGACAGTGGTGGAGAGTGGAGCGTGGCAGTAGTGGAGAGTGGTGTGTGACAGTGGTGGAGAGTGGTGTGTGACAGTGGTGGAGAGTGGAGCGTGGCAGTGGTGGAGAGTGGTGTGTGACAGTGGTGGAGAGTGGTGTGTGGCAGTGGTGGAGAGTGGTGTGTGGCAGTGGTGGAGAGTGGTGTGTGGCAGTGGTGGAAAGTGGTGTGTGACAGTGGTGGAGAGTGGTGAATGGCAGTGGTGGAGTGTTGTGAGGGGCAGTGGTGGAGAGTGGTGTGTGGCAGTGGTGGAGAATGATGTTTGAGAGTGGTATAGAGTGGAGAGAGGCAGTGGTGGAGAGTGGTGAGGGGCAGTGGTGGAGAGAGATGAGGGGAAGTCGTGGAGAGTGGTAAGGGGCAGTGGTGGAGAGTGGTGTGTGGCAATGGTGGAGAGTTGTGTGTGACAGTGGTGGATATTGGTGTGTGACAGTGGTGGAGAGTTGTGTTTGGCAGTGGTGGAGAGTGGTGAGGGGCAGTTGTGGAGAGTGGTGAGGGGCAGTTGTGGAGAGTGGAGCGTGGCAGTGGTGGAGAGTAGTGTGTGGCAGTGGTGGAGAGTGGTGTGTGGCAGTGGTGGAGAGTGGTGTGTGGCAGTGGTGGAGAGTGGTGTGTGACAGTGGTGGAGAGTGGTGTGTGACAGTGGTGGAGAGTGGAGCGTGGCAGTGGTGGAGAGTAGTGTGTGGCAGTGGTGGAGAGTGGTGTGTAGCAGTGGTGGAGAGTGGTGTGTGGCAGTGGTGGAGAGTGGTGTGTGGCTGTGGTGGAGAGTGGTGTGTGACAGTGGTGGAGAGTGGTGTGTGGCAGTGGTGGAGAGTGGTGTGTGGCAGTGGTGGAGAGTGGTGTGTGGCAGTGGTGGAGAGTGGTGTGTGACAGTGGTGGAGAGTGGTGAATGGCAGTGGTGGAGTGTTGTGAGGGGCAGTGGTGGAGAGTGGTGTGTGGCAGTGGTGGAGAATGATGTTTGAGAGTGGTGGAGAGTGGAGTGGGGCAGTGGTGGAGAGTGGTGAGGGGCAGTGGTGGAGAGAGATGAGGGGAAGTCGTGGAGAGTGGTAAGGGGCAGTGGTGTAGAGTGGTGTGTGGCAATGGTGGAGAGTTGTGTGTGACAGTGGTGGATATTGGAGTGTGACAGTGGTGGAGAGTTGTGTTTGGCAGTGGTGGAGAGTGGTGAGGGGCAGTTGTGGAGAGTGGTGTGTGGCAGTGGTGGAGAGTAGTGAGGGGCAGTGGTGGAGAGTGGAGCGTGGCAGTGGTGGAGAGTAGTGAGGGGCAGTGGTGGAGAGTGGAGCGTGGCAGTGGTGGAGAGTGGTGAGGGGCAGTGGTGGAGAGTGGTGAGGGGCAGTTGTGGAGAGTGGTGTGTGGCTGTGGTAGAGATTGGTGTGTGACAGTGGTGGAGAGTGGTGTATGACAGTGGTGGAGAATGGTGTGTGACAGTGGTGGAGAGTGGTGTGTGACAGTGGTGGAGAGTGGTGTGTGACAGTGGTGGAGAGTGGTGTATGGCAGTGTTGGAGATTGGTGTGTGACAGTGGTGGAGAGTGGAGTGTGACAGTGGTGGCGAGTGGTGAGAGGCAGTGGTGGAGAGTGGTGAGGGGCAGTGGTGGAGAGTGGTGAGAGAAAGTGGAGGAGAGTGGTGTAGGAAAGTGGTGGAAAGTGGTGTGTGGAAGTGGTGGAGAGTGGTGTGTGACAGTGGTGGAGAGTGATGTGTGGCAGTGGTGGAGAGTGGTGTGTGCCAGTGGTGGAGAGTAGTGTGTGACAGTGGTGGAGAGTGGTGTGTGAGTGTGGTGGAGAGTGACGTGTGACAGTGGTGGAGAGTAGTGTGTGACAGTGGTGGAGAGTGGTGATTGGCAGTGGTGGAGAGTAGTGTGTGACAGTGTTGGAGAGTGGTGTGTGTGACAGTGGTGGAGAGTGACGTGTGACAGTGGTGGAGAGTAGTGTGTGACAGTGGTGAAGAGAGGCAGTGGTGGAGAGTGGTGTGTGGCAGTGGTGGAGAGTGGTGATGAGCATTGATGGAGAGTGGAGCGTGGCAGTGGTGGAGAGTGGAGCGTGGCAGTGGTGGAGAGTGGAGCGTGGCAGTGTTGGAGAGTGGTGTGTGGCAGTGGTGGAGAGTGGTGTGTGGCAGTGGTGGAGAGTGGTGTGTGGCAGTGGTGGAGAGTGGTGTGTGGCAGTGGTGGAAAGTGGTGTGTGACAGTGGTGGAGAGTGGTGAATGGCAGTGGTGGAGTTTTGTGAGGGGCAGTGGTGGAGAGTGGTGTGTGGCAGTGGTGGAGAATGATGTTTGAGAGTGGTGGAGAGTGGAGAGAGGCAGTGGTGGAGAGTGGTGAGGGGCAGTGGTGGAGAGAGATGAGGGGAAGTCGTGGAGAGTGGTAAGGGGCAGTGGTGGAGAGTGGTGTGTGGCAATGGTGGAGAGTTGTGTGTGACAGTGGTGGATATTGGTGTGTGACAGTGGTGGAGAGTTGTGTTTGGCAGTGGTGGAGAGTGGTGAGGGGCAGTTGTGGAGAGTGGTGAGGGGCAGTTGTGGAGAGTGGAGCGTGGCAGTGGTGGAGAGTAGTGTGTGGCAGTGGTGGAGAGTGGTGTGTGGCAGTGGTGGAGAGTGGTGTGTGGCAGTGGTGGAGAGTGGTGTGTGACAGTGGTGGAGAGTGGTGTGTGACAGTGGTGGAGAGTGGAGCGTGGCAGTGGTGGAGAGTAGTGTGTGGCAGTGGTGGAGAGTGGTGTGTAGCAGTGGTGGAGAGTGGTGTGTGGCAGTGGTGGAGAGTGGTGTGTGGCTGTGGTGGAGAGTGGTGTGTGACAGTGGTGGAGAGTGGTGTGTGGCAGTGGTGGAGAGTGGTGTGTGGCAGTGGTGGAGAGTGGTGTGTGGCAGTGGTGGAGAGTGGTGTGTGACAGTGGTGGAGAGTGGTGAATGGCAGTGGTGGAGTGTTGTGAGGGGCAGTGGTGGAGAGTGGTGTGTGGCAGTGGTGGAGAATGATGTTTGAGAGTGGTGGAGAGTGGAGTGGGGCAGTGGTGGAGAGTGGTGAGGGGCAGTGGTGGAGAGAGATGAGGGGAAGTCGTGGAGAGTGGTAAGGGGCAGTGGTGTAGAGTGGTGTGTGGCAATGGTGGAGAGTTGTGTGTGACAGTGGTGGATATTGGAGTGTGACAGTGGTGGAGAGTTGTGTTTGGCAGTGGTGGAGAGTGGTGAGGGGCAGTTGTGGAGAGTGGTGTGTGGCAGTGGTGGAGAGTAGTGAGGGGCAGTGGTGGAGAGTGGAGCGTGGCAGTGGTGGAGAGTAGTGAGGGGCAGTGGTGGAGAGTGGAGCGTGGCAGTGGTGGAGAGTGGTGAGGGGCAGTGGTGGAGAGTGGTGAGGGGCAGTTGTGGAGAGTGGTGTGTGGCTGTGGTAGAGATTGGTGTGTGACAGTGGTGGAGAGTGGTGTATGACAGTGGTGGAGAATGGTGTGTGACAGTGGTGGAGAGTGGTGTGTGACAGTGGTGGAGAGTGGTGTGTGACAGTGGTGGAGAGTGGTGTATGGCAGTGTTGGAGATTGGTGTGTGACAGTGGTGGAGAGTGGAGTGTGACAGTGGTGGCGAGTGGTGAGAGGCAGTGGTGGAGAGTGGTGAGGGGCAGTGGTGGAGAGTGGTGAGAGAAAGTGGAGGAGAGTGGTGTAGGAAAGTGGTGGAAAGTGGTGTGTGGAAGTGGTGGAGAGTGGTGTGTGACAGTGGTGGAGAGTGATGTGTGGCAGTGGTGGAGAGTGGTGTGTGCCAGTGGTGGAGAGTAGTGTGTGACAGTGGTGGAGAGTGGTGTGTGAGTGTGGTGGAGAGTGACGTGTGACAGTGGTGGAGAGTAGTGTGTGACAGTGGTGGAGAGTGGTGATTGGCAGTGGTGGAGAGTAGTGTGTGACAGTGTTGGAGAGTGGTGTGTGTGACAGTGGTGGAGAGTGACGTGTGACAGTGGTGGAGAGTAGTGTGTGACAGTGGTGAAGAGAGGCAGTGGTGGAGAGTGGTGTGTGGCAGTGGTGGAGAGTGGTGATGAGCATTGATGGAGAGTGGAGCGTGGCAGTGGTGGAGAGTGGAGCGTGGCAGTGGTGGAGAGTGGAGCGTGGCAGTGTTGGAGAGTGGTGTGTGGCAGTGGTGGAGAGTGGTGTGTGGCAGTGGTGGAGAGTAGTGTGTGACAGTGGTGGAGAGTAGTGTGTGACAGTGGTGGAGAGTGGTGTGTGGCAATGGTGGAGAGTGGTGTGTGGCAGTGGTGGAGAGTGGTGTTTGGCAGTGGTGGAGAGTTGTGAGGGGCAGTGGTGGAGAGTAGTGTGTGGCAATGGTGGAGAGTGGTGAATGGCAGTGGTGGAGTGTTGTGAGGGGCAGTGGTGGAGAGTGGTGTGTGGCAGCGGTGGAGAATGATGTTTGAGAGTGGTGGAGAGTGGAGAGGGGCAGTGGTGGAGAGTGGTGAGGGGCAGTGGTGGAGAGAGATGAGGGGAAGTCGTGGAGAGTGGTAAGGGGCAGTGGTGGAGAGTGGTGTGTGGCAATGCTGGAGAGTTGTGTGTGACAGTGGTGGATATTGGTGTGTGACAGTGGTGGAGAGTTGTGTTTGGCAGTGGTGGAGAGTGGTGAGGGGCAGTTGTGGAGAGTGGTGAGGGGCAGTTGTGGAGAGTGGAGCGTGGCAGTGGTGGAGAGTAGTGTGTGGCAGTAGTGGAGAGTGGTGTGTGGCAGTGGTGGAGAGTGGTGTGTGGCAGTGGTGGAGAGTGGTGTGTGACAGTGGTGGAGAGTGGTGTGTGACAGTAGTGGAGAGTGGAGCGTGGCAGTGGTGGAGAGTAGTGTGTGGCAGTGGTGGAGAGTGGTGTGTGGCAGTGGTGGAGAGTGGTGTGTGGCAGTGGTGGAGAGTGGTGTGTGGCTGTGGTGGAGAGTGGTGTGTGACAGTGGTGGAGAGTGGTGTGTGGCAGTGGTGGAGAGTGGTGTGTGGCAGTGGTGGAGAGTGGTGTGTGGCAGTGGTGGAGAGTGGTGTGTGACAGTGGTGGAGAGTGGTGAATGGCAGTGGTGGAGTGTTGTGAGGGCAGTGGTGGAGAGTGGTGTGTGGCAGTGGTGGAGAATGATGTTTGAGAGTGGTGGAGAGTGGAGAGGGGCAGTGGTGGAGAGTGATGAGGGGCAGTGGTGGAGAGAGATGAGGGGAAGTCGTGGAGAGTGGTAAGGGGCAGTGGTGGAGAGTGGTGTGTGGCAATGGTGGAGAGTTGTGTGTGACAGTGGTGGAGAGTTGTGTTTGGCAGTGGTGGAGAGTGGTGAGGGGCAGTTGTGGAGAGTGGTGTGTGGCAGTGGTGGAGAGGGGTGTGTGACTGTGGTAGAGATTCGTGTGTGACAGTGGTGGAGAGTGGTGTGTGACAGTGGTGGAGAGTGGTGTGTGACAGTGGTGGAGAGTGGTGTGTGACAGTGGTGGATATTGGTGTGTGACAGTGGTGGAGAGTTGTGTTTGGCAGTGGTGGAGAGTGGTGAGGGGCAGTTGTGGAGAGTGGTGTGTGGCAGTGGTGGAGAGGGGTGTGTGACTGTGGTAGAGATTCGTGTGTGACAGTGGTGGAGAGTGGTGTGTGACAGTGGTGGAGAGTGGTGTGTGACAGTGGTGGAGAGTGGTGTGTGACAGTGGTGGAGAGTGGTGTGTGACAGTGGTGGAGAGTGGTGTATGGCAGTGTTGGAGAGTGGTGTGTGACAGTGGTGGAGAGTGGAGTGTGACAGTGGTGGCGAGTGGTGTGAGGCAGTGGTGGAGAGTGGTGAGGGGCAGTGGTGGAGAGTGCTGAGAGAAAGTGGAGGAGAGAGGTGTAGGAAAGTGGTGGAAAGTGGTGTGTGGAAGTGGTGGAGAGTGGTGTGTGACAGTGGTGGAGAGTGGTGTGTGGCAGTGGTGGAGAGTAGTGTGTGACAGTGGTGGAGAGTGGTGTGTGAGTGTGGTGGAGAGTGACGTGTGACAGTGGTGGAGAGTAGTGTGTGACAGTGGTGAAGGGTGGCAGTGGTGGAGAGTGGTGTGTGGCAGTGGTGGAGAGTGGTGATGAGCATTGATGGAGAGTGGAGCGTGGCAGTGGTGGAGAGTGGAGCGTGGTAGTGGTGGAGAGTGGAGCGTGGCAGTGTTGGAGAGTGGTGTGTGGCAGTGGTGGAGAGTGGTGTGTGGCAGTGGTGGAGAGTAGTGTGTGACAGTGGTGGAGAGTAGTGTGTGACAGTGGTGGAGAGTGGTGTGTGGCAATGGTGGAGAGTGGTGTGTGGCAGTGGTGGAGAGTGGTGTTTGGCAGTGGTGGAGAGTTGTGAGGGGCAGTGGTGGAGAGTAGTGTGTGGCAATGGTGGAGAGTGGTGTGTGGCAATAGTGGAGAGTTGTGTGTGACAGTGGTGGATATTGGTGTGTGACAGTGGTGGAGAGAGATGAGGGGAAGTGGTGGAGAGTGGTGAGGGGCAGTGGTGGAGAGTGGTGTGTGGCAATGGTGGAGAGTGGTGAGGGGCAGTGGTGGAGAGTGGTGAGAGAATGTGGTGGAGAATGGTGTATGAAAGTGGTGGAAAGTGGTGTGTGGCTGTGGTGGAGAGTGGTGTGTGACAGTACTGGAGAGTGGTGTGTGACAGTGGTGGAGAGTGGTGAGAGAAAGTGGTGGAAAGTGGTGTGTGGCAGTGATGGAGAGTGGTGTGTGGCAGTGGTGGAGAGTGGTGTGTGGCAGTGATGGAGAGTGGTGAGTAACAGTGGTGGAGAGTGATGTGTGACAGTGGTGGAGAGTGGTGTGTGGCAGTGGTGGAGAGTGGTGTGTGACAGTGGTGGAGAGTGGTGTGTGACAGTGGTGGAGAGTGGTGTGTGACAGTGGTGGAGAGTGGTGTGTGACAGTGGTGGAGAGTGGTGTGTGGCGGTGGCGGAGAGTGGAGTGTGACAGTGGTGGAGAGTGGTGTGTGGCAGTGGTGGAGAATGATGTGTGAGAGTGGTGGAGAGTGGAGAGGGGCAGTGGTGGAGAGTGGTGAGGGGCAGTGGTGGAGAGTGGTGAGGGGCAGTGGTGGAGAGTGGTGAGGGGCAGTAGTGGAGAGTTGTGTGTGACAGTGGTGGAGAGTGGTGTGTGACAGTGGTGGAGAGTGGTGTGTGGCAGTGGTGGAGAGTGGTGTGTGACAGTGGTGGAGAGTAGTGTGTGACAGTGGTGGAGAGTGGTGAGGGGCAGTGGTGGAGAGTGGTGAGGGGCAGTAGTGGAGAGTGGTGAGGGGCAGTGGTTGAGAGTGGTGTGTGGCAATGGTGGAGAGTGGTGTGTGGCAGTGGTGGAGAGTTGTGAGGGGCAGTGGTGGAGAGGGGAATGTGTCAGTGGTGGAGAATGATGTGTGAGAGTCATGGAGAGTGGAGAGGGGCAGTGGTGGAGAGTGGTGAGGGGCAGTAGTGGAGAGTGGTGAGGGGCAGTGGTTGAGAGTGGTGTGTGGCAGTGGTGGAGAGTGGTGTAAAACAGTGGTGGAGAGTGGTGAGAAGTGGTGGAGAGTGGTGAGGGGCAGTGGTAGAGAGTGGTGAGTGGCAGTGTTGGAGAGTGGTGTGTGACAGTGGTGAAGAGTTTTGAGGGGCAGTGGTGGAGAGTGGTGCGTGGCAGTGGTGGAGAATGATGTGTGAGAGTGGTGGAGAGTGGATAGGGGCAGTGGTGGAGAGTGGTGAGGGGCAGTGGTGGAGAGTGGTGTGTGAGTGTGGTAGAGAGTGCTGTGTGGCAGTGGTGGAGAGTGGTGTGTGACAGTGGTGGAGAGTGGTGTGTGACACTGGTGGAGAGTGGTTTGAGACAGTGGTGGAGAGTGTTGTGTGAGTGTGGTAGAGAGTGGTGTGTGACAGTGGTGGAGAGTGGTGTGTGACAGTGGTGGAGAGTGGAGAGTGGCAGTGGTGGAGAGTGCTGTGTGGCAGTGGTGGAGAGTGATGTGTGACAGTGGTGGAGAGTTGTGTGTGGCAGTGTTCGAAAGTGGAGTGTGACAGTGGTGGAGAGTGGTGTGTGGCAGTGGTGGAGAGTGGTGAGGGGCAGTGGTGGAGAGTGGTGAGAGAAAGTGGTGGAGAGTGGTGTATGAAAGTGGTGGAAAGTGGTGTGTGGCTGTGGTGGAGAGTGGTGTGTGACAGTACTGGAGAGTGGTGTGTGACAGTGGTGGAGAGTGGAGCGTGGCAGTGGTGGAGAGTGGAGCGTGGCAGTGTTGGGGAGTGGTGTGTGGCAGTGGTGGAGAGTGGTGTGTGGCAGTGGTGGAGAGTAGTGTGTGACAGTGGTGGAGAGTAGTGTGTGAGAGTGGTGGAGAGTGGTGTGTGGCAATGGTGGAGAGTGGTGTGTGGCAGTGGTGGAGAGTGGTGTTTGGCAGTGGTGGAGAGTTGTGAGGGGCAGTGGTGGAGAGTAGTGTGTGGCAATGGTGGAGAGTGGTGAATGGCAGTGGTGGAGTGTTGTGAGGGGAAGTGGTGGAGAGTGGTGTGTGGCAGCGGTGGAGAATGATGTTTGAGAGTGGTGGAGAGTGGAGAGGGGCAGTGGTGGAGAGTGGTGAGGGGCAGTGGTGGAGAGAGATGAGGGGAAGTCGTGGAGAGTGGTAAGGGGCAGTGGTGGAGAGTGGTGTGTGGCAATGCTGGAGATTTGTGTGTGACAGTGGTGGATATTGGTGTGTGACAGTGGTGGAGAGTTGTGTTTGGCAGTGGTGGAGAGTGGTGAGGGGCAGTTGTGGAGAGTGGTGAGGGGCAGTTGTGGAGAGTGGAGCGTGGCAGTGGTGGAGAGTAGTGTGTGGCAGTGGTGGAGAGTGGTGTGTGGCAGTGGTGGAGAGTGGTGTGTGGCAGTGGTGGAGAGTGGCGTGTGACAGTGGTGGAGAGTGGTGTGTGACAGTGGTGGAGAGTGGAGCGTGGCAGTGGTGGAGAGTAGTGTGTGGCAGTGGTGGAGAGTGGTGTGTGGCAGTGGTGGAGAGTGGTGTGTGGCAGTGGTGGAGAGTGGTGTGTGGCTGTGGTGGAGAGTGGTGTGTGACAGTGGTGGAGAGTAGTGTGTGGCAGTGGTGGAGAGTGGTGTGTGGCAGTGGTGGAGAGTGGTGTGTGGCAGTGGTGGAGAGTGGTGTGTGACAGTGGTGGAGAGTGGTGAATGGCAGTGGTGGAGTGTTGTGAGGGGCAGTGGTGGAGAGTGGTGTGTGGCAGTGGTGGAGAATGATGTTTGAGAGTGGTGGAGAGTGGAGAGGGGCAGTGGTGGAGAGTGGTGAGGGGCAGTGGTGGAGAGAGATGAGGGGAAGTCGTGGAGAGTGGTAAGGGGCAGTGGTGGAGAGTGGTGTGTGGCAATGGTGGAGAGTTGTGTGTGACAGTGGTGGAGAGTTGTGTTTGGCAGTGGTGGAGAGTGGTGAGGGGCAGTTGTGGAGAGTGGTGTGTGGCAGTGGTGGAGAGGGGTGTGTGACTGTGGTAGAGATTCGTGTGTGACAGTGGTGGAGAGTGGTGTGTGACAGTGGTGGAGAGTGGTGTGTGGCAGTGGTGGAGAGTGGTGTGTGACAGTGGTGGAGAGTGGTGTGTGGCAGTGGTGGAGAGTGATGTGTGGCAGTGGTGTAGAGTGGTGTGTGACAGTGGTGGAGAGTGGAGCGTGGCAGTAGTGGAGAGTGGTGTGTGACAGTGGTGGAGAGTGGTGTGTGACAGTGGTGGAGAGTGGAGCGTGGCAGTGGTGGAGAGTGGTGTGTGACAGTGATGGAGAGTGGTGTGTGGCAGTGGTGGAGAGTGGTGTGTGACAGTGGTGGAGAGTGGAGCGTGGCAGTGGTGGAGAGTAGTGTGTGGCAGTGGTGGAGAGTGGTGTGTGGCAGTGGTGGAGAGTGGTGTGTGGCAGTGGTGGATAGTGGTGTGTGGCTGTGGTGGAGAGTGGTGTGTGACAGTGGTGGAGAGTGGTGTGTGGCAGTGGTGGAGAGTGGTGTGTGGCAGTGGTGGAGAGTGGTGTGTGGCAGTGGTGGAAAGTGGTGTGTGACAGTGGAGGAGAGTGGTGAATGGCAGTGGTGGAGTGTTGTGAGGGGCAGTGGTGGAGAGTGGTGTGTGGCAGTGGTGGAGAATGATGTTTGAGAGTGGTGGAGAGTGGAGAGAGGCAGTGGTGGAGAGTGGTGAGGGGCAGTGGTGGAGAGAGATGAGGGGAAGTCGTGGAGAGTGGTAAGGGGCAGTGGTGGAGAGTGGTGTGTGGCAATGGTGGAGAGTTGTGTGTGACAGTGGTGGATATTGGTGTGTGACAGTGGTGGAGAGTTGTGTTTGGCAGTGGTGGAGAGTGGTGAGGGGCAGTTGTGGAGAGTGGTGAGGGGCAGTTGTGGAGAGTGGAGCGTGGCAGTGGTGGAGAGTAGTGTGTGGCAGTGGTGGAGAGTGGTGTGTGGCAGTGGTGGAGAGTGGTGTGTGGCAGTGGTGGAGAGTGGTGTGTGACAGTGGTGGAGAGTGGTGTGTGACAGTGGTGGAGAGTGGAGCGTGGCAGTGGTGGAGAGTAGTGTGTGGCAGTGGTGGAGAGTGGTGTGTGGCAGTGGTGGAGAGTGGTGTGTGGCAGTGGTGGAGAGTGGTGTGTGGCTGTGGTGGAGAGTGGTGTGTGACAGTGGTGGAGAGTGGTGTGTGGCAGTGGTGGAGAGTGGTGTGTGGCAGTGGTGGAGAGTGGTGTGTGGCAGTGGTGGAGAGTGGTGTGTGACAGTGGTGGAGAGTGGTGAATGGTAGTGGTGGAGTGTTGTGAGGGGCAGTGGTGGAGAGTGGTGTGTGGCAGTGGTGGAGAATGATGTTTGAGAGTGGTGGAGAGTGGAGAGGGGCAGTGGTGGAGAGTGGTGAGGGGCAGTGGTGGAGAGAGATGAGGGGAAGTCGTGGAGAGTGGTAAGGGGCAGTGGTGGAGAGTGGTGTGTGGCAATGGTGGAGAGTTGTGTGTGACAGTGGTGGAGAGTTGTGTTTGGCAGTGGTGGAGAGTGGTGAGGGGCAGTTGTGGAGAGTGGTGTGTGGCAGTGGTGGAGAGTGGTGTGTGACTGTGGTAGAGATTCGTGTGTGACAGTGGTGGAGAGTGGTGTGTGACAGTGGTGGAGAGTGGTGTGTGGCAGTGGTGGAGAGTGGTGTGTGACAGTGGTGGAGAGTGGTGTGTGGCAGTGGTGGAGAGTGGTGTGTGGCAGTGGTGGAGAGTGGTGTGTGACAGTGGTGGAGAGTGGAGCGTGGCAGTGGTGGAGAGTGGTGTGTGACAGTGGTGGAGAGTGGTGTGTGACAGTGGTGGAGAGTGGAGCGTGGCAGTGGTGGAGAGTGGTGTGTGACAGTGATGGAGAGTGGTGTGTGGCAGTGGTGGAGAGTGGTGTGTGACAGTGGTGGAGAGTGGAGCGTGGCAGTGGTGGAGAGTAGTGTGTGGCAGTGGTGGAGAGTGGTGTGTGGCAGTGGTGGAGAGTGGTGTGTGGCAGTGGTGGATAGTGGTGTGTGGCAGTGGTGGAGAGTGGTGTGTGGCAGTGGTGGAGAGTGGTGTGTGGCAGTGGTGGAGAGTGGTGTGTGGCAGTGGTGGAGAGTGGTGTGTGACAGTGGTGGAGAGTGGTGAATGGCAGTGGTGGAGTGTTGTGAGGGGCAGTGGTGGAGAGTGGTGTGTGGCAGTGGTGGAGAATGATGTTTGAGAGTGGTGGAGAGTGGAGAGAGGCAGTGGTGGAGAGTGGTGAGGGGCAGTGGTGGAGAGAGATGAGGGGAAGTCGTGGAGAGTGGTAAGGGGCAGTGGTGGAGAGTGGTGTGTGGCAATGGTGGAGAGTTGTGTGTGACAGTGGTGGATATTGGTGTGTGACAGTGGTGGAGAGTTGTGTTTGGCAGTGGTGGAGAGTGGTGAGGGGCAGTTGTGGAGAGTGGTGAGGGGCAGTTGTGGAGAGTGGAGCGTGGCAGTGGTGGAGAGTAGTGTGTGGCAGTGGTGGAGAGTGGTGTGTGGCAGTGGTGGAGAGTGGTGTGTGGCAGTGGTGGAGAGTGGTGTGTGACAGTGGTGGAGAGTGGTGTGTGACAGTGGTGGAGAGTGGAGCGTGGCAGTGGTGGAGAGTAGTGTGTGGCAGTGGTGGAGAGTGGTGTGTAGCAGTGGTGGAGAGTGGTGTGTGGCAGTGGTGGAGAGTGGTGTGTGGCTGTGGTGGAGAGTGGTGTGTGACAGTGGTGGAGAGTGGTGTGTGGCAGTGGTGGAGAGTGGTGTGTGGCAGTGGTGGAGAGTGGTGTGTGGCAGTGGTGGAGAGTGGTGTGTGACAGTGGTGGAGAGTGGTGAATGGCAGTGGTGGAGTGTTGTGAGGGGCAGTGGTGGAGAGTGGTGTGTGGCAGTGGTGGAGAATGATGTTTGAGAGTAGTGGAGAGTGGAGTGGGGCAGTGGTAGGAGAGTGGTGAGGGGCAGTGGTGGAGAGAGATGAGGGGAAGTCGTGGAGAGTGGTAAGGGGCAGTGGTGTGTGGCAATGGTGGAGAGTTGTGTGTGACAGTGGTGGATATTGGAGTGTGACAGTGGTGGAGAGTTGTGTTTGGCAGTGGTGGAGAGTGGTGAGGGGCAGTTGTGGAGAGTGGTGTGTGGCAGTGGTGGAGAGTAGTGAGGGGCAGTGGTGGAGAGTGGAGCGTGGCAGTGGTGGAGAGTAGTGAGGGGCAGTGGTGGAGAGTGGAGCGTGGCAGTGGTGGAGAGTGGTGAGGGGCAGTGGTGGAGAGTGGTGAGGGGCAGTTGTGGAGAGTGGTGTGTGGCTGTGGTAGAGATTGGTGTGTGACACTGGTGGAGAGTGGTGTATGACAGTGGTGGAGAATGGTGTGTGACAGTGGTGGAGAGTGGTGTGTGACAGTGGTGGAGAGTGGTGTGTGACAGTGGTGGAGAGTGGTGTATGGCAGTGTTGGAGATTGGTGTGTGACAGTGGTGGAGAGTGGAGTGTGACAGTGGTGGCGAGTTGTGAGAGGCAGTGGTGGAGAGTGGTGAGGGGCAGTGGTGGAGAGTGGTGAGAGAAAGTGGAGGAGAGTGGTGTAGGAAAGTGGTGGAAAGTGGTGTGTGGAAGTGGTGGAGAGTGGTGTGTGACAGTGGTGGAGAGTGATGTGTGGCAGTGGTGGAGAGTGGTGTGTGCCAGTGGTGGAGAGTAGTGTGTGACAGTGGTGGAGAGTGGTGTGTGAGTGTGGTGGAGAGTGACGTGTGACAGTGGTGGAGAGTAGTGTGTGACAGTGGTGGAGAGTGGTGATTGGCAGTGGTGGAGAGTAGTGTGTGACAGTGGTGGAGAGTGGTGTGTGTGACAGTGGTGGAGAGTGACGTGTGACAGTGGTGGAGAGTAGTGTGTGACAGTGGTGAAGAGAGGCAGTGGTGGAGAGTGGTGTGTGGCAGTGGTGGAGAGTGGTGATGAGCATTGATGGAGAGTGGAGCGTGGCAGTGGTGGAGAGTGGAGCGTGGCAGTGGTGGAGAGTGGAGCGTGGCAGTGTTGGAGAGTGGTGTGTGGCAGTGGTGGAGAGTGGTGTGTGGCAGTGGTGGAGAGTAGTGTGTGACAGTGGTGGAGAGTAGTGTGTGACAGTGGTGGAGAGTGGTGTGTGGCAATGGTGGAGAGTGGTGTGTGGCAGTGGTGGAGAGTGGTGTTTGGCAGTGGTGGAGAGTTGTGAGGGGCAGTGGTGGAGAGTAGTGTGTGGCAATGGTGGAGAGTGGTGAATGGCAGTGGTGGAGTGTTGTGAGGGGCAGTGGTGGAGAGTGGTGTGTGGCAGCGGTGGAGAATGATGTTTGAGAGTGGTGGAGAGTGGAGAGGGGCAGTGGTGGAGAGTGGTGAGGGGCAGTGGTGGAGAGAGATGAGGGGAAGTCGTGGAGAGTGGTAAGGGGCAGTGGTGGAGAGTGGTGTGTGGCAATGCTGGAGAGTTGTGTGTGACAGTGGTGGATATTGGTGTGTGACAGTGGTGGAGAGTTGTGTTTGGCAGTGGTGGAGAGTGGTGAGGGGCAGTTGTGGAGAGTGGTGAGGGGCAGTTGTGGAGAGTGGAGCGTGGCAGTGGTGGAGAGTAGTGTGTGGCAGTAGTGGAGAGTGGTGTGTGGCAGTGGTGGAGAGTGGTGTGTGGCAGTGGTGGAGAGTGGTGTGTGACAGTGGTGGAGAGTGGTGTGTGACAGTAGTGGAGAGTGGAGCGTGGCAGTGGTGGAGAGTAGTGTGTGGCAGTGGTGGAGAGTGGTGTGTGGCAGTGGTGGAGAGTGGTGTGTGGCAGTGGTGGAGAGTGGTGTGTGGCTGTGGTGGAGAGTGGTGTGTGACAGTGGTGGAGAGTGGTGTGTGGCAGTGGTAGAGAGTGGTGTGTGGCAGTGGTGGAGAGTGGTGTGTGGCAGTGGTGGAGAGTGGTGTGTGACTGTGGTGGAGAGTGGTGAATGGCAGTGGTGGAGTGTTGTGAGGGGCAGTGGTGGAGAGTGGTGTGTGGCAGTGGTGGAGAATGATGTTTGAGAGTGGTGGAGAGTGGAGAGGGGCAGTGGTGGAGAGTGGTGAGGGGCAGTGGTGGAGAGAGATGAGGGGAAGTCGTGGAGAGTGGTAAGGGGCAGTGGTGGAGAGTGGTGTGTGGCAATGGTGGAGAGTTGTGTGTGACAGTGGTGGAGAGTTGTGTTTGGCAGTGGTGGAGAGTGGTGAGGGGCAGTTGTGGAGAGTGGTGTGTGGCAGTGGTGGAGAGGGGTGTGTGACTGTGGTAGAGATTCGTGTGTGACAGTGGTGGAGAGTGGTGTGTGACAGTGGTGGAGAGTGGTGTGTGACAGTGGTGGAGAGTGGTGTGTGACAGTGGTGGATATTGGTGTGTGACAGTGGTGGAGAGTTGTGTTTGGCAGTGGTGGAGAGTGGTGAGGGGCAGTTGTGGAGAGTGGTGTGTGGCAGTGGTGGAGAGGGGTGTGTGACTGTGGTAGAGATTCGTGTGTGACAGTGGTGGAGAGTGGTGTGTGACAGTGGTGGAGAGTGGTGTGTGACAGTGGTGGAGAGTGGTGTGTGACAGTGGTGGAGAGTGGTGTGTGACAGTGGTGGAGAGTGGTGTATGGCAGTGTTGGAGAGTGGTGTGTGACAGTGGTGGAGAGTGGAGTGTGACAGTGGTGGCGAGTGGTGTGAGGCAGTGGTGGAGAGTGGTGAGGGGCAGTGGTGGAGAGTGCTGAGAGAAAGTGGAGGAGAGAGGTGTAGGAAAGTGGTGGAAAGTGGTGTGTGGAAGTGGTGGAGAGTGGTGTGTGACAGTGGTGGAGAGTGGTGTGTGGCAGTGGTGGAGAGTAGTGTGTGACAGTGGTGGAGAGTGGTGTGTGAGTGTGGTGGAGAGTGACGTGTGACAGTGGTGGAGAGTAGTGTGTGACAGTGGTGAAGGGTGGCAGTGGTGGAGAGTGGTGTGTGGCAGTGGTGGAGAGTGGTGATGAGCATTGATGGAGAGTGGAGCGTGGCAGTGGTGGAGAGTGGAGCGTGGTAGTGGTGGAGAGTGGAGCGTGGCAGTGTTGGAGAGTGGTGTGTGGCAGTGGTGGAGAGTGGTGTGTGGCAGTGGTGGAGAGTAGTATGTGACAGTGGTGGAGAGTAGTGTGTGACAGTGGTGGAGAGTGGTGTGTGGCAATGGTGGAGAGTGGTGTGTGGCAGTGGTGGAGAGTGGTGTTTGGAAGTGGTGGAGAGTTGTGAGGGGCAGTGGTGGAGAGTAGTGTGTGGCAATGGTGGAGAGTGGTGTGTGGCAATAGTGGAGAGTTGTGTGTGACAGTGGTGGATATTGGTGTGTGACAGTGGTGGAGAGAGATGAGGGGAAGTGGTGGAGAGTGGTGAGGGGCAGTGGTGGAGAGTGGTGTGTGGCAATGGTGGAGAGTGGTGAGGGGCAGTGGTGGAGAGTGGTGAGAGAATGTGGTGGAGAATGGTGTATGAAAGTGGTGGAAAGTGGTGTGTGGCTGTGGTGGAGAGTGGTGTGTGACAGTACTGGAGAGTGGTGTGTGACAGTGGTGGAGAGTGGTGAGAGAAAGTGGTGGAAAGTGGTGTGTGGCAGTGATGGAGAGTGGTGTGTGACAGTGATGGAGAGTGGTGTGTGGCAGTGGTGGAGAGTGGTGTGTGGCAGTGATGGAGAGTGGTGAGTAACAGTGGTGGAGAGTGATGTGTGACAGTGGTGGAGAGTGGTGTGTGGCAGTGGTGGAGAGTGGTGTGTGACAGTGGTGGAGAGTGGTGTGTGACAGTGGTGGAGAGTGGTGTGTGACAGTGGTGGAGAGTGGTGTGTGACAGTGGTGGAGAGTGGTGTGTGGCGGTGGCGGAGAGTGGAGTGTGACAGTGGTGGAGAGTGGTGTGTGGCAGTGGTGGAGAATGATGTGTGAGAGTGGTGGAGAGTGGAGAGGGGCAGTGGTGGAGAGTGGTGAGGGGCAGTGGTGGAGAGTGGTGTGTGAGTGTGGTAGAGAGTGCTGTGTGGCAGTGGTGGAGAGTGGTGTGTGACAGTGGTGGAGAGTGGTGTGTGACACTGGTGGAGAGTGGTTTGAGACAGTGGTGGAGAGTGTTGTGTGACAGTGGTATAGAGTAGTGTGTGACAGTGGTGGAGAGTGGTGAGGGGCAGTGGTGGAGAGTGGTGAGGGGCAGTAGTGGAGAGTGGTGAGGGGCAGTGGTTGAGAGTGGTGTGTGGCAATGGTGGAGAGTGGTGTGTGGCAGTGGTGGAGAGTTGTGAGGGGCAGTGGTGGAGAGGGGAATGTGTCAGTGGTGGAGAATGATGTGTGAGAGTCATGGAGAGTGGAGAGGGGCAGTGGTGGAGAGTGGTGAGGGGCAGTAGTGGAGAGTGGTGAGGGGCAGTGGTTGAGAGTGGTGTGTGGCAGTGGTGGAGAGTGGTGTAAAACAGTGGTGGAGAGTGGTGAGAAGTGGTGGAGAGTGGTGAGGGGCAGTGGTAGAGAGTGGTGAGTGGCAGTGTTGGAGAGTGGTGTGTGACAGTGGTGAAGAGTTTTGAGGGGCAGTGGTGGAGAGTGGTGCGTGGCAGTGGTGGAGAATGATGTGTGAGAGTGGTGGAGAGTGGATAGGGGCAGTGGTGGAGAGTGGTGAGGGGCAGTGGTGGAGAGTGGTGTGTGAGTGTGGTAGAGAGTGCTGTGTGGCAGTGGTGGAGAGTGGTGTGTGACAGTGGTGGAGAGTGGTGTGTGACACTGGTGGAGAGTGGTTTGAGACAGTGGTGGAGAGTGTTGTGTGAGTGTGTTAGAGAGTGGTGTGTGACAGTGGTGGAGAGTGGTGTGTGACAGTGGTGGAGAGTGGAGAGTGGCAGTGGTGGAGAGTGCTGTGTGGCAGTGGTGGAGAGTGATGTGTGACAGTGGTGGAGAGTTGTGTGTGGCAGTGTTCGAAAGTGGAGTGTGACAGTGGTGGAGAGTGGTGTGTGGCAGTGGTGGAGAGTGGTGAGGGGCAGTGGTGGAGAGTGGTGAGAGAAAGTGGTGGAGAGTGGTGTATGAAAGTGGTGGAAAGTGGTGTGTGGCTGTGGAGGAGAGTGGTGTGTGACAGTACTGGAGAGTGGTGTGTGACAGTGGTGGAGAGTGGTGTGTGACAGTGGTGGAGAGTGGTGTATGACCGTGGTGGAGAGTGGTGTGTGGCAGTGATGGAGAGTGGTGTGTGGCAGTGGCGGGGGAGTGGTGTGTGGCAGTAGTGGAGAGTGGTGTGTGACAGTGGTGGAGAGTGGTGTGTAACAGTGGTGGAGAGTGATTTGTGACAGTGGTGGAGAGTGGTGTGAGTGACAGTGATGGAGAGATGTGTGTAACAGTGGTGGAGAGTGATGTGTGACAGTGGTGGAGAGTGGTGTGTGGCAGTGGTGGTGAGTGGTGTGTGACAGTGGTGGAGAGTGGTGAGGAGCAGTGATGGAGAGTGGTGTGTGGCAGTGGCGGGGAGTGGTGTGTGGCAGTGGTGGAGAGTGGTGTGTGACAGTGATGGAGAGTGGTGTGTGGCAGTGGCGGGGAGTGATGTTTGGCAGTGGTGGAGAGTGGTGAGTGGCAGTGGTGGAGAGTGGTGTGTGACAGTGGTGGAGAGTGGTAAAGGGCAGTGGTGGAGAGTGGTGCGTGACAGTGGTGGAGAGTGGTGATGAGCATTGATGGAGAGTGCAGCATGGCAGTGGTGGAGAGTGGAGCGTGGCAGTGGTGGAGAGTGGTGTGTGGCAGTGGTGGAGAGTGGTGTGTGGCAGTGGTGGAGAGTGGTGTGTGACAGTGGTGGAGAGTAGTGTGTGACAGTGGTGGAGAGTGGTGTGAGGCAGTGGTGGAGAGTGGTGTGTGACAGTGGTGGAGAGTGGTGTGTGGCAGTGGTGGAGAGTGGTGTGTGACAGTGGTGGAGAGTGGTGTGTGACAGTGGTGGAGAGTAGTGTGTGACAGTGGTGGAGAGTAGTGTGTGGCAGTGGTGGAGAGTGGTGTGTGGCAGTGGTGGAGAGTGGTGTGTGACAGTGGTGGAGAGTGGAGCGTGGCTGTGGTGGAGAGTGGTGTGTGACAGTGGTGGAGAGTAGTGTGTGACAGTGGTGGAGAGTGGGGCGTGGCAGTGGTGGAGAGTGGTGTGTGACAGTGATGGAGAGTGGTGTGTGACAGTGGTGGAGAGTGGTGTGTGACAGTGGTGGAGAGTACTGTGTGACAGTGGTGGAGAGTGGTGTGTGGCAGTGGTAGAGAGTGGTGTGTGGCAGTGGTGGAGAGTGTTGTGTGACAGTGGTGGAGAGTGGTTTGTGACACTGGTGGAGAGTTGTTTAACAGTGGTGGAGAGTGGTGTGTGACAGTGGTGGAGAGGGGTGTGTGACTGTGGTAGAGATTGATGTGTGACAGTGGTGGAGAGTGGTGTGTGACAGTGGTGGAGAGTGGTGTGTGACAGTGGTGGAGAGTGGTGTGTGAGTGTGGTAGAGAGTGGTGTTTGACAGTGGTGGAGAGTGGTGTGTGGCAGTGGTGGTGAGTGGTGTGTGACAGTGGTGGAGAGTGGTGAGGAGCAGTGATGGAGAGTGGTGTGTGGCAGTGGCGGGGAGTGGTGTGTGGCAGTGGTGGAGAGTGGTGTGTGACAGTGGTGGAGAGTGGTGAGGGGCAGTGGTGGAGAGTGGTGTGTGGCAGTGGTGGAGAGTGGTGTGTAACAGTGGTGGAGAGTGATGTGTGACAGTTGTGGAGAGTGGTGTGTGTGACAGTGATGGAGAGTGGTGTGTAACAGTGGTGGAGAGAGATGTGTGACAGTGGTGGAGAGTGGTGTGTGGCAGTGGTGGTGAGTGGTGTGTGACAGTGGTGGAGAGTGGTGAGGAGCAGTGACGGAGAGTGGTGTGTGGCAGTGGCGGGGAGTGGTGTGTGGCAGTGGTGGAGAGTGGTGTGTGACAGTGATGGAGAGTGGTGTGTGGCAGTGGCGGGGAGTGATGTGTGGCAGTGGTGGAGAGTGGTGAGTGGCAGTGGTGGAGAGTGGTGTGTGACAGTGGTGGAGAGTGGTAAAGGGCAGTGGTGGAGAGTGGTGCGTGACAGTGGTGGAGAGTGGTTTGTGGCAGTGGTGGAGAGTGGTGTGTGGCAGTGGCGGGGAGTGGTGTGTGGCAGTGGTGGAGAGTGGTGTGTGACAGTGGTGGAGAGTGGTGTGTGGCAGAGGTGGAGAGTAGTGTGTAGCAGTGATGGAGAGTGGTGTGTGACAGTGGTGGAGAGTGGTGTGTGGCAGTGGTGGAGAGTGGTGTGTGGCAGTGGTAGGGAGTGGTGTGTGGCAGTGGTGGAGAGTATTGTGTGACAGTGGTGGAGAGTGGTTTGTGACACTGGTGGAGAGTTGTTTAACAGTGGTGGAGAGTGGTACGTGACAGTGGTGGAGAGGGGTGTGTGACTGTGGTAGAGATTGATGTGTGACAGTGGTGGAGAGTGGTGTGTGACAGTGGTGGAGAGTGGTGTGTGACAGTGGTGGAGAGTGGTGTGTGAGTGTGGTAGAGAGTGGTGTTTGACAGTGGTGGAGAGTGGTGTGTGGCAGTGGTGGTGAGTGGTGTGTGACAGTGGTGGAGAGTGGTGAGGAGCAGTGATGGAGAGTGGTGTGTGGCTGTGGCGGAGAGTGGTGTGTGGCAGTGGTGGAGAGTGGTGTGTGACAGTGGTGGAGAGTGGTGAGGGGCAGTGGTGGAGAGTGGTGTGTGGCAGTGGTGGAGAGTGGTGTGTAACAGTGGTGGAGAGTGATGTGTGACAGTTGTGGAGAGTGGTGTGTGTGACAGTGATGGAGAGTGGTGTGTAACAGTGGTGGAGAGTGATGTGTGACAGTGGTGGAGAGTGGTGTGTGGCAGTGGTGGTGAGTGGTGTGTGACAGTGGTGGAGAGTGGTGAGGAGCAGTGATGGAGAGTGGTGTGTGGCAGTGGCGGGGAGTGGTGTGTGGCAGTGGTGGAGAGTGGTGTGTGACAGTGGTGGAGAGTGGTGTCTGGCAGTGGTGGAGAGTAGTGTGTAGCAGTGATGGAGAGTGGTGTGTGACAGTGGTGGAGAGTGGTGTGTGGCAGTGGTGGAGAGTAGTGTGTGACAGTGGTGGAGAGTGGTGTGTGACAGTGGTGGAGAGTGACGTGTGACAGTGGTGGAGAGTGGTGTGTGGCAGTGGTGGAGAGTGGTGTGTGACAGTTGTGGAGAGTAGTGTGTGACAGTGGAAGAGAGTAGTGTGTGACAGTGGTGGAGAGTGGTGTGTGACAGTGGTGGAGAGTGGTGTGGGGCAGTGGTGGAGAGTAGTGTGTGACAGTGGTGGAGAGTGGTGTGAGACAGTGGTGGAGAGTGACGTGTGACAGTGGTGGAGAGTGGTGTGTGGCAGTGGTGGAGAGTGGTGTGTGGCAGTGGTGGAGAGTAGTGTGTGACAGTGGTGGAGAGTGGTGTGTGACAGTGGTGGAGAGTGGTTTGTGACAGTGGTGGAGAGTGGTTTGTGACACTGGTGGAGAGTTGTTTAACAGTGGTGGAGAGTGGTGTGTGACAGTGGTGGAGAGTGATGTGTGGCAGTGGTGGAGAGTGGTGTGTGGCAGTGGTGGAGAGTAGTGTGTGACAGTGGTGGAGAGTGGTGTGTGAGTGTGGTGGAGAGTGACGTGTGACAGTGGTGGAGAGTAGTGTGTGACAGTGGTGGAGAGTGGTGAGTGGCAGTGGCGGAGAGTAGTGTGTGACAGTGGTGGAGAGTGGTGTGTGACAGTAGTGGAGAGTGACGTGTGACAGTGGTGGAGAGTAGTGTGTGACAGTGGTGAAGAGTGGCAGTGGTGGAGAGTGGTGTGTGGCAGTGGTGGAGAGTGGTGATGAGCATTGATGGAGAGTGCAGCATGGCAGTGGTGGAGAGTGGAGCGTGGCAGTGGTGGAGAGTGGTGTGTGGCAGTGGTGGAGAGTGGTGTGTGGCAGTGGTGGAGAGTGGTGTGTGACAGTGGTGGAGAGTAGTGTGTGACAGTGGTGGAGAGTGGCGTGAGGCAGTGGTGGAGAGTGGTGTGTGACAGTGGTGGAGAGTGGTGTGTGGCAGTGGTGGAGAGTGGTGTGTGACAGTGGTGGAGAGTGGTGTGTGACAGTGGTGGAGAGTAGTGTGTGACAGTGGTGGAGAGTAGTGTGTGGCAGTGGTGGAGAGTGGTGCGTGGCAGTGGTGGAGAGTGGTGTGTGACAGTGGTGGAGAGTGGTGTGTGACAGTGGTGGAGAGTGGGGCGTGGCAGTGGTGGAGAGTGGTGTGTGACAGTGATGGAGAGTGGTGTGTAACAGTGGTGGAGAGTGGTGTGTGACAGTGGTGGAGAGTACTGTGTGACAGTGGTGGAGAGTGGTGTGTGGCAGTGGTGGAGAGTGGTGTGTGGCAGTGGTAGAGAGTGGTGTGTGACAGTGGTGGAGAGTGGTGTGTGGCAGTGGTGGAGAGTAGTGTGTGACAGTGGTGGAGAGTGGTGTGTGACAGTGGTGGAGAGTGACGTGTGACAGTGGTGGAGAGTGGTGTGTGGCAGTGGTGGAGAGTGGTGTGTGACAGTTGTGGAGAGTAGTGTGTGACAGTGGAAGAGAGTAGTGTGTGACAGTGGTGGAGAGTGGTGTGTGACAGTGGTGGAGAGTGGTGTGGGGCAGTGGTGGAGAGTAGTGTGTGACAGTGGTGGAGAGTGGTGTGTGACAGTGGTGGAGAGTGACGTGTGACAGTGGTGGAGAGTGGTGTGTGGCAGTGGTGGAGAGTGGTGTGTGGCAGTGGTGGAGAGTAGTGTGTGACAGTGGTGGAGAGTGGTGTGTGACAGTGGTGGAGAGTGGTTTGTGACAGTGGTGGAGAGTGGTTTGTGACACTGGTGGAGAGTTGTTTAACAGTGGTGGAGAGTGGTGTGTGACAGTGGTGGAGAGTGATGTGTGGCAGTGGTGGAGAGTGGTGTGTGGCAGTGGTGGAGAGTAGTGTGTGACAGTGGTGGAGAGTGGTGTGTGAGTGTGGTGGAGAGTGACGTGTGACAGTGGTGGAGAGTAGTGTGTGACAGTGGTGGAGAGTGGTGAGTGGCAGTGGCGGAGAGTAGTGTGTGACAGTGGTGGAGAGTGGTGTGTGACAGTAGTGGAGAGTGACGTGTGACAGTGGTGGAGAGTAGTGTGTGACAGTGGTGAAGAGTGGCAGTGGTGGAGAGTGGTGTGTGGCAGTGGTGGAGAGTGGTGATGAGCATTGATGGAGAGTGCAGCATGGCAGTGGTGGAGAGTGGAGCGTGGCAGTGGTGGAGAGTGGTGTGTGACAGTGGTGGAGAGTGGTGTGTGGCAGTGGTGGAGAGTGGTGTGTGACAGTGGTGGAGAGTAGTGTGTGACAGTGGTGGAGAGTGGTGTGAGGCAGTGGTGGAGAGTGGTGTGTGACAGTGGTGGAGAGTGGTGTGTGGCAGTGGTGGAGAGTGGTGTGTGACAGTGGTGGAGAGTGGTGTGTGACAGTGGTGGAGAGTAGTGTGTGACAGTGGTGGAGAGTAGTGTGTGGCAGTGGTGGAGAGTGGTGCGTGGCAGTGGTGGAGAGTGGTGTGTGACAGTGGTGGAGAGTGGTGTGTGACAGTGGTGGAGAGTGGGGCGTGGCAGTGGTGGAGAGTGGTGTGTGACAGTGATGGAGAGTGGTGTGTAACAGTGGTGGAGAGTGGTGTGTGACAGTGGTGGAGAGTACTGTGTGACAGTGGTGGAGAGTGGTGTGTGGCAGTGGTGGAGAGTGGTGTGTGGCAGTGGTAGAGAGTGGTGTGTGGCAGTGGTGGAGAGTGTTGTGTGACAGTGGTGGAGAGTGGTTTGTGACACTGGTGGAGAGTTGTTTAACAGTGGTGGAGAGTGGTGTGTGACAGTGGTGGAGAGGGGTGTGTGACTGTGGTAGAGATTGATGTGTGACAGTGGTGGAGAGTGGTGTGTGACAGTGGTGGAGAGTGGTGTGTGACAGTGGTGGAGAGTGGTGTGTGAGTGTGGTAGAGAGTGGTGTTTGACAGTGGTGGAGAGTGGTGTGTGGCAGTGGTGGTGAGTGGTGTGTGACAGTGGTGGAGAGTGGTGAGGAGCAGTGATGGAGAGTGGTGTGTGGCAGTGGCGGGGAGTGGTGTGTGGCAGTGGTGGAGAGTGGTGTGTGACAGTGGTGGAGAGTGGTGAGGGGCAGTGATGGAGAGTGGTGTGTGGCAGTGGTGGAGAGTGGTGTGTAACAGTGGTGGAGAGTGATGTGTGACAGTTGTGGAGAGTGGTGTGTGTGACAGTGATGGAGAGTGGTGTGTAACAGTGGTGGAGAGTGATGTGTGACAGTGGTGGAGAGTGATGTGTGGCAGTGGTGGTGAGTGGTGTGTGACAGTGGTGGAGAGTGGTGAGGTGCAGTGATGGAGAGTGGTGTGTGGCAGTGGCGGGGAGTGGTGTGTGGCAGTGGTGGAGAGTGGTGTGTGACAGTGGTGGAGAGTGGTGTGTGGCAGTGGTGGAGAGTAGTGTGTAGCAGTGATGGAGAGTGGTGTGTGACAGTGGTGGAGAGTGGTGTGTGGCAGTGGTGGAGAGTAGTGTGTGACAGTGGTGGAGAGTGGTGTGTGACAGTGGTGGAGAGTGACGTGTGACAGTGGTGGAGAGTGGTGTGTGGCAGTGGTGGAGAGTGGTGTGTGACAGTGGTGGAGAGTAGTGTGTGACAGTGGAAGAGAGTAGTGTGTGACAGTGGTAGAGAGTGGTGTGTGACAGTGGTGAAGAGTGGTGTGTGGCAGTGGTGGAGAGTGGTGCGTGGCAGTGGTGGAGAGTGGTGTGTGACAGTGGTGGAGAGTGGTGTGTGACAGTGGTGGAGAGTGGTGTGTGGCAGTGGTGGAGAGTGGTGCGTGGCAGTGGTGGAGAGTGGTGTGTGACAGTGGTGGAGAGTGGTGTGTGGCAGTGGTGGAGAGTGGTGTGTGACAGTGGTGGAGAGTGGTGTGTGACAGTGGTGGAGAGTGGTGTGTGGCAGTGGTGGAGAGTGGTGTGTGGCAGTGGTGGAGAGTGACGTGTGACAGTGGTGGAGAGTGGTGTGTGGCAGTGGTGGAGAGTGGTGTGTGGCAGTGGTGGAGAGTAGTGTGTGACAATGGTGGAGAGTGGTGAGTGGCAGTGGTGGAGAGCAGTGTGTGACAGTGGTGGAGAGTGGTGTGTAACAGTGGTGGAGAGTGGTTTGTGACAGTGGTGGAGAGTGGTTTGTGACACTGGTGGAGAGTTGTTTAACAGTGGTGGAGAGTGATGTGTGACAGTGGTGGAGAGTGATGTGTGGCAGTGGTGGAGAGTGGTGTGTGGCAGTGGTGGAGAGTAGTGTGTGACGGTGGTGGAGAGTGGTGTGTGAGTGTGGTGGAGAGTGACGTGTGACAGTGGTGGAGAGTAGTGTGTGACAGTGGTGGAGAGTGGTGAGTGGCAGTGGTGGAGAGTAGTGTGTGGCAGTGGTGGAGAGTGGTGTGTGACAGTAGTGGAGAGTGACGTGTGACAGTGGTGGAGAGTAGTGTGTGACAGTGGTGAAGAGTGGCAGTGGTGGAGAGTGGTGTGTGGCAGTGGTGGAGAGTGGTGATGAGCATTGATGGAGAGTGCAGCATGGCAGTGGTGGAGAGTGGAGCGTGGCAGTGGTGGAGAGTGGTGTGTGGCAGTGGTGGAGAGTGGTGATGAGCATTGATGGAGAGTGGAGCGTGGCAGTGGTGGAGAGTGGAGCGTGGCAGTGGCGGAGAGTGGAGCGTGGCAGTGGTGGAGAGTGGTGTGTGGCAGTGGTGGAGAGTGGTGTGTGGCAGTGGTGGAGAGTAGTGTGTGGCAGTGGTGGAGAGTGGTGTGTGGCAGTGGTGGAGAGTGGTGTGTGGCAGTGGTGGAGAGTGGTATGTGGCAGTGTTGGAGAGTAGTGTGTGACAGTGGTGGAGAGTAGTGTGTGACAGTGGTGGAGAGTGGTGTGTGGCAATGGTGGAGAGTGGTGTGTGGCAATGGTGGAGAATGATGTGTGAGAGTGGTGGAGAGTGGTGTGTGGCAATGGTGGAGAGTGGTGTGTGGCAGTGGTGGAGTGTTGTGAGGGGCAGTGGTGGAGAGTAGTGTGTGACAGTGGTGGAGTGTGGTGTGTGACAGTGGTGGATATTGGTGTGTGACAGTGGTGGAGATTGGTGTGTGGCAGTGGTGGAGAGTGGAGAGTGGCAGTGGTGGAGAGTGCTGTGTGGCAGTGGTGGAGAGTGGTGTGTGACAGTGGTGGAGAGCTGTGTGTGACAGTGGTGGAGAGTGGTGTGTGGCAGTGGTGGAGGGTGGAGCGTGGCAGTGGTGGAGAGTGGAGCGTGGCAATGGTGGAGAGTGGTGTGTGGGAATGGTGGAGAGTGGAGCGTGGCAGTGGTGGAGAGTAGTGTGTGGCAGTGGTAGAGATTGGTGTGTGGCAGTGGTGGAGAGTGGTGTGTGACAGTGGTGGAGAGTGGTGTGTGGCAATGGTGGAGAGTGGTGTGTGACAGTGGTGGAGAGTGGTGTGTGGTAGTGGTGGAAAGTGGTGTGTGGCAGTGGTGGAGAGTGGTGAGGGGCAGTGGTGGAGAGTGGTGTGTGGCAGTGGTGGAGAATGATGTTTGAGAGTGGTGGAGAGTGGAGAGGGGCAGTGGTGGAGAGTGGTGAGGGGCAGTTGTGGAGAGTGGTGAGGGGCAGTTGTGGAGAGTGGTGTGTGGCAGTGGTGGAGAGTGGTGTGTGACAGTGGTGGAGAGTGGTGAATGGCAGTGGTGGAGTGTTGTGAGGGGCAGTGGTGGAGAGTGGTGTGTGACAGTGGTGGAGAGTGGTGTGTGGCAGTGGTGGAGAGTGGTGTGTGGCAGTGGTGGAGAGTGGTGTGTGACAGTGGTGGAGAGTGGTGAATGGCAGTGGTGGAGTGTTGTGAGGGGCAGTGGTGGAGAGTGGTGTGTGGCAGTGGTGGAGAATGATGTTTGAGAGTGGTGGAGAGTGGAGAGGGGCAGGGATGGAGAGTGGTGAGGGGCAGTGGTGGAGAGTGGAGTGTGGCAATGGTGGAGAGTGGTGTGTGACAGTGGTGGAGAGTGGTGTGTGACAGTGGTGGAGAGTGACGTGTGACAGTGGTGGAGAGTGGTGTGTGGCAGTGGTGGAGAGTGGTGTGTGACAGTGGTGGAGAGTAGTGTGTGACAGTGGAAGAGAGTAGTGTGTGACAGTGGTAGAGAGTGGTGTGTGACAGTGGTGGAGAGTGGTGTGTGGCAGTGGTGGAGAGTAGTGTGTGACAGTGGTGGAGAGTGGTGTGTGACAGTGGTGGAGAGTGACGTGTGACAGTGGTGGAGAGTGGTGTGTGGCAGTGGTGGAGAGTGGTGTGTGGCAGTGGTGGAGAGTAGTGTGTGACAATGGTGGAGAGTGGTGAGTGGCAGTGGTGGAGAGTAGTGTGTGACAGTGGTGGAGAGTGGTGTGTAACAGTGAGGGAGAGTGGTTTGTGACAGTGGTGGAGAGTGGTTTGTGACACTGGTGGAGAGTTGTTTAACAGTGGTGGAGAGTGGTGTGTGACAGTGGTGGAGAGTGATGTGTGGCAGTGGTGGAGACTGGTGTGTGGCAGTGGTGGAGAGTAGTGTGTGACGGTGGTGGAGAGTGGTGTGTGACAGTGGTGGAGAGTGGTGTGTGACAGTGGTGGAGAGTAGTGTGTGACAGTGGTGGAGAGTAGTGTGTGGCAGTGGTGGAGAGTGGTGTGTGGCAGTGGTGGAGAGTGGTGTGTGACAGTGGTGGAGAGTGGAGCGTGGCAGTGGTGGAGAGTGGTGTGTGACAGTGGTGGACAGTGGTGTGTGACAGTGGTGGAGAGTGGGGCGTGGCAGTGGTGGAGAGTGGTGTGTGACAGTGATGGAGAGTGGTGTGTGACAGTGGTGGAGAGTGGTGTGTTACAGTGGTGGAGAGTACTGTGTGACAGTGGTGGAGAGTGGTGTGTGGCAGTGGTGGAGAGTGGTGTGTGGCAGTGGTGAAGAGTGGTGTGTGACAGTGGTGGAGAGTGGTGTGTGACAGTGGTGGAGAGCTGTGTGTGACAGTGGTGGAGAGTGGTGTGTGGCAGTGGTGGAGAGTGGAGCGTGGCAGTGGTGGAGAGTGGAGCGTGGCAGTGGTGGAGAGTGGTGTGTGGCAGTGGTGGAGAGTGGTGCGTGGCAGTGGTGGAGAGTGGTGTGTGACAGTGGTGGAGAGTGGTGTGTGGCAGTGGTGGAGAGTGGTGTGTGACAGTGGTGGAGAGTGGTGTGTGACAGTGGTGGAGAGTGGTGTGTGGCAGTGGTGGAGAGTGGTGTGTGGCAGTGGTGGAGAGTGACGTGTGACAGTGGTGGAGAGTGGTGTGTGGCAGTGGTGGAGAGTGGTGTGTGGCAGTGGTGGAGAGTAGTGTGTGACAATGGTGGAGAGTGGTGAGTGGCAGTGGTGGAGAGCAGTGTGTGACAGTGGTGGAGAGTGGTGTGTAACAGTGGTGGAGAGTGGTTTGTGACAGTGGTGGAGAGTGGTTTGTGACACTGGTGGAGAGTTGTTTAACAGTGGTGGAGAGTGATGTGTGACAGTGGTGGAGAGTGATGTGTGGCAGTGGTGGAGAGTGGTGTGTGGCAGTGGTGGAGAGTAGTGTGTGACGGTGGTGGAGAGTGGTGTGTGAGTGTGGTGGAGAGTGACGTGTGACAGTGGTGGAGAGTAGTGTGTGACAGTGGTGGAGAGTGGTGAGTGGCAGTGGTGGAGAGTAGTGTGTGGCAGTGGTGGAGAGTGGTGTGTGACAGTAGTGGAGAGTGACGTGTGACAGTGGTGGAGAGTAGTGTGTGACAGTGGTGAAGAGTGGCAGTGGTGGAGAGTGGTGTGTGGCAGTGGTGGAGAGTGGTGATGAGCATTGATGGAGAGTGCAGCATGGCAGTGGTGGAGAGTGGAGCGTGGCAGTGGTGGAGAGTGGTGTGTGGCAGTGGTGGAGAGTGGTGTGTGGCAGTGGTGGAGAGTGGTGTGTGACAGTGGTGGAGAGTAGTGTGTGACAGTGGTGGAGAGTGGTGTGAGGCAGTGATGGAGAGTGGTGTGTGACAGTGGTGGAGAGTGGTGTGTGGCAGTGGTGGAGAGTGGTGTGTGACAGTGGTGGAGAGTGGTGTGTGACAGTGGTGGAGAGTAGTGTGTGACAGTGGTGGAGAGTAGTGTGTGGCAGTGGTGGAGAGTGGTGTGTGGCAGTGGTGGAGAGTGGTGTGTGACAGTGGTGGAGAGTGGAGCGTGGCAGTGGTGGAGAGTGGTGTGTGACAGTGATGGACAGTGGTGTGTGACAGTGGTGGAGAGTGGGGCGTGGCAGTGGTGGAGAGTGGTGTGTGGCAGTGGTGAAGAGTGGTGTGTGACAGTGTTGGAGAGTGGTGTGTGACAGTGGTGGAGAGTACTGTGTGACAGTGGTGGAGAGTGGTGTGTGGCAGTGGTGGAGAGTGGTGTGTGGCTGTGGTGAAGAGTGGTGTGTGACAGTGGTGGAGAGTGGTGTGTGACAGTGGTGGAGAGCTGTGTGTGACAGTGGTGGAGAGTGGTGTGTGGCAGTGGTGGAGAGTGGAGCGTGGCAGTGGTGGAGAGTGGAGCGTGGCAGTGGTGGAGAGTGGTGTGTGGCAGTGGTGGAGAGTGGTGCGTGGCAGTGGTGGAGAGTGGAGCGTGACAGTGGTGGAGAGTGGAGCGTGGCAGTGGTGGAGAGTGGTGTGTGGCAGTGGTGGAGAGTGGTGCGTGGCAGTGGTGGAGAGTGGTGTGTGACAGTGGTGGAGAGTGGTGTGTGGCAATGGTGGAGAGTGGTGTGTGGGAATGGTGGAGAGTGGAGCGTGGCAGTGGTGGAGAGTAGTGTGTGGCAGTGGTAGAGATTGGTGTGTGGCAGTGGTGGAGAGTGGTGTGTGACAGTGGTGGAGAGTGGTGTGTGGCAATGGTGGAGAGTGGTGTGTGACAGTGGTGGAGAGTGGTGTGTGGTAGTGGTGGAGAGTGGTGTGTGGCAGTGGTGGAGAGTGGTGAGGGGCAGTGGTGGAGAGTGGTGTGTGGCAGTGGTGGAGAATGATGTTTGAGAGTGGTGGAGAGTGGAGAGGGGCAGTGGTGGAGAGTGGTGAGGGGCAGTTGTGGAGAGTGGTGAGGGGCAGTTGTGGAGAGTGGTGTGTGGCAGTGGTGGAGAGTGGTGTGTGACAGTGGTGGAGAGTGGTGAATGGCAGTGGTGGAGTGTTGTGAGGGGCAGTGGTGGAGAGTGGTGTGTGACAGTGGTGGAGAGTGGTGTGTGGCAGTGGTGGAGAGTGGTGTGTGGCAGTGGGGGAGAGTGGTGTGTGACAGTGGTGGAGAGTGGTGAATGGCAGTGGTGGAGTGTTGTGAGGGGCAGTGGTGGAGAGTGGTGTGTGGCAGTGGTGGAGAATGATGTTTGAGAGTGGTGGAGAGTGGAGAGGGGCAGGGGTGGAGAGTGGTGAGGGGCAGTGGTGGAGAGTGGAGTGTGGCAATGGTGGAGAGTGGTGTGTGACAGTGGTGGAGAGTGGTGTGTGACAGTGGTGGAGAGTGGTGTTTGGCAGTGGTGGAGAGTGGTGTGTGGCAGTGGTGGAGAGTGGTGTGTGACAGTGGTGGAGAGTGGTGTGTGATTGTGGTAGAGAGTGGTGTTTGACAGTGGTGGAGAGTGGTGTGTGACAGTGGTGGAGAGTGGTGTATGGCAGTGTTGGAGAGTGGTGTGTGACAGTGGTGGAGAGTGGAGTGTGACAGTGGTGGCGAGTGGTGTGAGGCAGTGGAGGAGAGTGGTGAGGGGCAGTGGTGGAGAGTGGTGAGAGAAAGTGGAGGAGAGTGGTGTAGGAAAGTGGTGGAAAGTGGTGTGTGGAAGTGGTGGAGAGTGGTGTGTGAGCGTGGTGGAGAGTGATGTGTGGCAGTGGTGGAGAGTGGTGTGTGGCAGTGGTGGAGAGTAGTGTGTGACAGTGGTGGAGAGTGGTGTGTGAGTGTGGTGGAGAGTGACGTGTGACAGTGGTGGAGAGTAGTGTGTGACAGTGGTGGAGAGTGGTGATTGGCAGTGGTGGAGAGGGGAGCGTGGCAGTGGTGGAGAGTGGAGCGTGGCAGTGGCGGAGAGTGGAGCGTGGCAGTGGTGGAGAGTGGTGTGTGGCAGTGGTGGAGAGTGGTGTGTGGCAGTGGTGGAGAGTAGTGTGTGGCAGTGGTGGAGAGTGGCAGTGGTGGAGAGTGGTGTGTGGCAGTGGTGGAGAGTGGTGATGAGCATTGATGGAGAGTGGAGCGTGGCAGTGGTGGAGAGTGGAGCGTGGCAGTGGCGGAGAGTGGAGCGTGGCAGTGGTGGAGAGTGGTGTGTGGCAGTGGTGGAGAGTGGTGTGTGGCAGTGGTGGAGAGTAGTGTGTGGCAGTGGTGGAGAGTGGTGTGTGGCAGTGGTGGAGAGTGGTGTGTGGCAGTGGTGGAGAGTGGTATGTGGCAGTGTTGGAGAGTAGTGTGTGACAGTGGTGGAGAGTAGTGTGTGACAGTGGTGGAGAGTGGTGTGTGGCAATGGTGGAGAGTGGTGTGTGGCAATGGTGGAGAATGATGTGTGAGAGTGGTGGAGAGTGGTGTGTGGCAATGGTGGAGAGTGGTGTGTGGCAGTGGTGGAGTGTTGTGAGGGGCAGTGGTGGAGAGTAGTGTGTGACAGTGGTGGAGTGTGGTGTGTGACAGTGGTGGATATTGGTGTGTGACAGTGGTGGAGAGTGGTGTGTGGCAGTGGTGGAGAGTGGAGAGTGGCAGTGGTGGAGAGTGCTGTGTGGCAGTGGTGGAGAGTGGTGTGTGACAGTGGTGGAGAGCTGTGAGTGACAGTGGTGGAGAGTGGTGTGTGGCAGTGGTGGAGGGTGGAGCGTGGCAGTGGTGGAGAGTGGAGCGTGGCAGTGGTGGAGAGTGGTGTGTGGCAGTGGTGGAGAGTGGTGCGTGGCAGTGGTGGAGAGTGGTGTGTGACAGTGGTGGAGAGTGGTGTGTGGCAATGGTGGAGAGTGGTGTGTGGGAATGGTGGAGAGTGGAGCGTGGCAGTGGTGGAGAGTAGTGTGTGGCAGTGGTAGAGATTGGTGTGTGGCAGTGGTGGAGAGTGGTGTGTGACAGTGGTGGAGAGTGGTGTGTGGCAATGGTGGAGAGTGGTGTGTGACAGTGGTGGAGAGTGGTGTGTGGTAGTGGTGGAAAGTGGTGTGTGGCAGTGGTGGAGAGTGGTGAGGGGCAGTGGTGGAGAGTGGTGTGTGGCAGTGGTGGAGAATGATGTTTGAGAGTGGTGGAGAGTGGAGAGGGGCAGTGGTGGAGAGTGGTGAGGGGCAGTTGTGGAGAGTGGTGAGGGGCAGTTGTGGAGAGTGGTGTGTGGCAGTGGTGGAGAGTGGTGTGTGACAGTGGTGGAGAGTGGTGAATGGCAGTGGTGGAGTTTTGTGAGGGGCAGTGGTGGAGAGTGGTGTGTGACAGTGGTGGAGAGTGGTGTGTGGCAGTGGTGGAGAGTGGTGTGTGGCAGTGGTGGAGAGTGGTGTGTGACAGTGGTGGAGAGTGGTGAATGGCAGTGGTGGAGTGTTGTGAGGGGCAGTGGTGGAGAGTGGTGTGTGGCAGTGGTGGAGAATGATATTTGAGAGTGGTGGAGAGTGGAGAGGGGCAGGGATGGAGAGTGGTGAGGGGCAGTGGTGGAGAGTGGAGTGTGGCAATGGTGGAGAGTGGTGTGTGACAGTGGTGGAGAGTGGTGTGTGACAGTGGTGGAGAGTGGTGTTTGGCAGTGGTGGAGAGTGGTGTGTGGCAGTGGTGGAGAGTGGTGTGTGACAGTGGTGGAGAGTGGTGTGTGATTGTGGTAGAGAGTGGTGTTTGACAGTGGTGGAGAGTGGTGTGTGACAGTGGTGGAGAGTGGTGTATGGCAGTGTTGGAGAGTGGTGTGTGACAGTGGTGGAGAGTGGAGTGTGACAGTGGTGGCGAGTGGTGTGAGGCAGTGGTGGAGAGTGGTGAGGGGCAGTGGTGGAGAGTGGTGAGAGAAAGTGGAGGAGAGTGGTGTAGGAAAGTGGTGGAAAGTGGTGTGTGGAAGTGGTGGAGAGTGGTGTGTGAGCGTGGTGGAGAGTGATGTGTGGCAGTGGTGGAGAGTGGTGTGTGGCAGTGGTGGAGAGTGGTGTGTGGCAGTGGTGAAGAGTGGTGTGTGACAGTGTTGGAGAGTGGTGTGTGACAGTGGTGGAGAGTACTGTGTGACAGTGGTGGAGAGTGGTGTGTGGCAGTGGTGGAGAGTGGTGTGTGGCTGTGGTGAAGAGTGGTGTGTGACAGTGGTGGAGTGTTGTGAGGGGCAGTGGTGGAGAGTGGTGTGTGGCAGTGGTGGAGAATGATGTTTGAGAGTGGTGGAGAGTG
This sequence comes from Procambarus clarkii, assembly GCF_040958095.1. Lineage (NCBI taxonomy): Eukaryota > Metazoa > Arthropoda > Malacostraca > Decapoda > Cambaridae > Procambarus > Procambarus clarkii. The sequence continues at coordinate 50,365,897 of NC_091168.1, forward strand.
GAGAGGGGCAGGGGTGGAGAGTGGTGAGGGGCAGTGGTGGAGAGTGGAGTGTGGCAATGGTGGAGAGTGGTGTGTGACAGTGGTGGAGAGTGGTGTGTGACAGTGGTGGAGAGTGGTGTTTGGCAGTGGTGGAGAGTGGTGTGTGGCAGTGGTGGAGAGTGGTGTGTGACAGTGGTGGAGAGTGGTGTGTGATTGTGGTAGAGAGTGGTGTTTGACAGTGGTGGAGAGTGGTGTGTGACAGTGGTGGAGAGTGGTGTATGGCAGTGTTGGAGAGTGGTGTGTGACAGTGGTGGAGAGTGGAGTGTGACAGTGGTGGCGAGTGGTGTGAGGCAGTGGAGGAGAGTGGTGAGGGGCAGTGGTGGAGAGTGGTGAGAGAAAGTGGAGGAGAGTGGTGTAGGAAAGTGGTGGAAAGTGGTGTGTGGAAGTGGTGGAGAGTGGTGTGTGAGCGTGGTGGAGAGTGATGTGTGGCAGTGGTGGAGAGTGGTGTGTGGCAGTGGTGGAGAGTAGTGTGTGACAGTGGTGGAGAGTGGTGTGTGAGTGTGGTGGAGAGTGACGTGTGACAGTGGTGGAGAGTAGTGTGTGACAGTGGTGGAGAGTGGTGATTGACAGTGGTGGAGAGGGGAGCGTGGCAGTGGTGGAGAGTGGAGCGTGGCAGTGGCGGAGAGTTGAGCGTGGCAGTGGTGGAGAGTGGTGTGTGGCAGTGGTGGAGAGTGGTGTGTGGCAGTGGTGGAGAATAGTGTGTGGCAGTGGTGGAGAGTGGCAGTGGTGGAGAGTGGTGTGTGGCAGTGGTGGAGAGTGGTGATGAGCATTGATGGAGAGTGGAGCGTGGCAGTGGTGGAGAGTGGAGCGTGGCAGTGGCGGAGAGTGGAGCGTGGCAGTGGTGGAGAGTGGTGTGTGGCAGTGGTGGAGAGTGGTGTGTGGCAGTGGTGGAGAGTAGTGTGTGGCAGTGGTGGAGAGTGGTGTGTGGCAGTGGTGGAGAGTGGTGTGTGGCAGTGGTGGAGAGTGGTATGTGGCAGTGTTGGAGAGTAGTGTGTGACAGTGGTGGAGAGTAGTGTGTGACAGTGGTGGAGAGTGGTGTGTGGCAATGGTGGAGAGTGGTGTGTGGCAATGGTGGAGAATGATGTGTGAGAGTGGTGGAGAGTGGTGTGTGGCAATGGTGGAGAGTGGTGTGTGGCAGTGGTGGAGTGTTGTGAGGGGCAGTGGTGGAGAGTAGTGTGTGACAGTGGTGGAGTGTGGTGTGTGACAGTGGTGGATATTGGTGCGTGACAGTGGTGGAGAGTGGTGTGTGGCAGTGGTGGAGAGTGGAGAGTGGCAGTGGTGGAGAGTGCTGTGTGGCAGTGGTGGAGAGTGGTGTGTGACAGTGGTGGAGAGCTGTGTGTGACAGTGGTGGAGAGTGGTGTGTGGCAGTGGTGGAGGGTGGAGCGTGGCAGTGGTGGAGAGTGGAGCGTGGCAGTGGTGGAGAGTGGTGTGTGGCAGTGGTGGAGAGTGGTGCGTGGCAGTGGTGGAGAGTGGTGTGTGACAGTGGTGGAGAGTACTGTGTGACAGTGGTGGAGAGTGGTGTGTGGCAGTGGTGGAGAGTGGTGTGTGGCTGTGGTGAAGAGTGGTGTGTGACAGTGGTGGAGAGTGGTGTGTGACAGTGGTGGAGAGCTGTGTGTGACAGTGGTGGAGAGTGGTGTGTGGCAGTGGTGGAGAGTGGAGCGTGGCAGTGGTGGAGAGTGGAGCGTGGCAGTGGTGGAGAATGGTGTGTGGCAGTGGTGGAGAGTGGTGCGTGGCAGTGGTGGAGAGTGGAGCGTGGCAGTGGTGGAGAGTGGAGCGTGGCAGTGGTGGAGAGTGGTGTGTGGCAGTGGTGGAGAGTGGTGCGTGGCAGTGGTGGAGAGTGGTGTGTGACATTGGTGGAGAGTGGTGTGTGGCAATGGTGGAGAGTGGTGTGTGGGAATGGTGGAGAGTGGAGCGTGGCAGTGGTGGAGAGTAGTGTGTGGCAGTGGTAGAGATTGGTGTGTGGCAGTGGTGGAGAGTGGTGTGTGACAGTGGTGGAGAGTGGTGTGTGGCAATGGTGGAGAGTGGTGTGTGACAGTGGTGGAGAGTGGTGTGTGGTAGTGGTGGAAAGTGGTGTGTGGCAGTGGTGGAGAGTGGTGAGGGGCAGTGGTGGAGAGTGGTGTGTGGCAGTGGTGGAGAATGATGTTTGAGAGTGGTGGAGAGTGGAGAGGGGCAGTGGTGGAGAGTGGTGAGGGGCAGTTGTGGAGAGTGGTGAGGGGCAGTTGTGGAGAGTGGTGTGTGGCAGTGGTGGAGAGGGGTGTGTGACAGTGGTGGAGAGTGGTGAATGGCAGTGGTGGAGTGTTGTGAGGGGCAGTGGTGGAGAGTGGTGTGTGACAGTGGTGGAGAGTGGTGTGTGGCAGTGGTGGAGAGTGGTGTGTGGCAGTGGTGGAGAGTGGTGTGTGACAGTGGTGGAGAGTGGTGAATGGCAGTGGTGGAGTGTTGTGAGGGGCAGTGGTGGAGAGTGGTGTGTGGCAGTGGTGGAGAATGATGTTTGAGAGTGGTGGAGAGTGGAGAGGGGCAGGGGTGGAGAGTGGTGAGGGGCAGTGGTGGAGAGTGGAGTGTGGCAATGGTGGAGAGTGGTGTGTGACAGTGGTGGAGAGTGGTGTGTGACAGTGGTGGAGAGTGGTGTTTGGCAGTGGTGGAGAGTGGTGTGTGGCAGTGGTGGAGAGTGGTGTGTGACAGTGGTGGAGAGTGGTGTGTGATTGTGGTAGAGAGTGGTGTTTGACAGTGGTGGAGAGTGGTGTGTGACAGTGGTGGAGAGTGGTGTATGGCAGTGTTGGAGAGTGGTGTGTGACAGTGGTGGAGAGTGGAGTGTGACAGTGGTGGCGAGTGGTGTGAGGCAGTGGAGGAGAGTGGTGAGGGGCAGTGGTGGAGAGTGGTGAGAGAAAGTGGAGGAGAGTGGTGTAGGAAAGTGGTGGAAAGTGGTGTGTGGAAGTGGTGGAGAGTGGTGTGTGAGCGTGGTGGAGAGTGATGTGTGGCAGTGGTGGAGAGTGGTGTGTGGCAGTGGTGGAGAGTAGTGTGTGACAGTGGTGAAGAGTGGTGTGTGAGTGTGGTGGAGAGTGACGTGTGACAGTGGTGGAGAGTAGTGTGTGACAGTGGTGGAGAGTGGTGATTGGCAGTGGTGGAGAGGGGAGCGTGGCAGTGGTGGAGAGTGGAGCGTGGCAGTGGCGGAGAGTGGAGCGTGGCAGTGGTGGAGAGTGGTGTGTGGCAGTGGTGGAGAGTGGTGTGTGGCAGTGGTGGAGAGTAGTGTGTGGCAGTGGTGGAGAGTGGCAGTGGTGGAGAGTGGTGTGTGGCAGTGGTGGAGAGTGGTGATGAGCATTGATGGAGAGTGGAGCGTGGCAGTGGTGGAGAGTGGAGCGTGGCAGTGGCGGAGAGTGGAGCGTGGCAGTGGTGGAGAGTGGTGTGTGGCAGTGGTGGAGAGTGGTGTGTGGCAGTGGTGGAGAGTAGTGTGTGGCAGTGGTGGAGAGTGGTGTGTGGCAGTGGTGGAGAGTGGTGTGTGGCAGTGGTGGAGAGTGGTATGTGGCAGTGTTGGAGAGTAGTGTGTGACAGTGGTGGAGAGTAGTGTGTGACAGTGGTGGAGAGTGGTGTGTGGCAATGGTGGAGAGTGGTGTGTGGCAATGGTGGAGAATGATGTGTGAGAGTGGTGGAGAGTGGTGTGTGGCAATGGTGGAGAGTGGTGTGTGGCAGTGGTGGAGTGTTGTGAGGGGCAGTGGTGGAGAGTAGTGTGTGACAGTGGTGGAGTGTGGTGTGTGACAGTGGTGGATATTGGTGTGTGACAGTGGTGGAGAGTGGTGTGTGGCAGTGGTGGAGAGTGGAGAGTGGCAGTGGTGGAGAGTGCTGTGTGGCAGTGGTGGAGAGTGGTGTGTGACAGTGGTGGAGAGCTGTGTGTGACAGTGGTGGAGAGTGGTGTGTGGCAGTGGTGGAGGGTGGAGCGTGGCAGTGGTGGAGAGTGGAGCGTGGCAGTGGTGGAGAGTGGTGTGTGGCAGTGGTGGAGAGTGGTGCGTGGCAGTGGTGGAGAGTGGTGTGTGACAGTGGTGGAGAGTGGTGTGTGGCAATGGTGGAGAGTGGTGTGTGGGAATGGTGGAGAGTGGAGCGTGGCAGTGGTGGAGAGTAGTGTGTGGCAGTGGTAGAGATTGGTGTGTGGCAGTGGTGGAGAGTGGTGTGTGACAGTGGTGGAGAGTGGTGTGTGGCAATGGTGGAGAGTGGTGTGTGACAGTGGTGGAGAGTGGTGTGTGGTAGTGGTGGAAAGTGGTGTGTGGCAGTGGTGGAGAGTGGTGAGGGGCAGTGGTGGAGAGTGGTGTGTGGCAGTGGTGGAGAATGATGTTTGAGAGTGGTGGAGAGTGGAGAGGGGCAGTGGTGGAGAGTGGTGAGGGGCAGTTGTGGAGAGTGGTGAGGGGCAGTTGTGGAGAGTGGTGTGTGGCAGTGGTGGAGAGTGGTGTGTGACAGTGGTGGAGAGTGGTGAATGGCAGTGGTGGAGTTTTGTGAGGGGCAGTGGTGGAGAGTGGTGTGTGACAGTGGTGGAGAGTGGTGTGTGATTGTGGTAGAGAGTGGTGTTTGACAGTGGTGGAGAGTGGTGTGTGACAGTGGTGGAGAGTGGTGTATGGCAGTGTTGGAGAGTGGTGTGTGACAGTGGTGGAGAGTGGAGTGTGACAGTGGTGGCGAGTGGTGTGAGGCAGTGGAGGAGAGTGGTGAGGGGCAGTGGTGGAGAGTGGTGAGAGAAAGTGGAGGAGAGTGGTGTAGGAAAGTGGTGGAAAGTGGTGTGTGGAAGTGGTGGAGAGTGGTGTGTGAGCGTGGTGGAGAGTGATGTGTGGCAGTGGTGGAGAGTGGTGTGTGGCAGTGGTGGAGAGTAGTGTGTGACAGTGGTGGAGAGTGGTGTGTGAGTGTGGTGGAGAGTGACGTGTGACAGTGGTGGAGAGTAGTGTGTGACAGTGGTGGAGAGTGGTGATTGACAGTGGTGGAGAGGGGAGCGTGGCAGTGGTGGAGAGTGGAGCGTGGCAGTGGCGGAGAGTGGAGCGTGGCAGTGGTGGAGAGTGGTGTGTGGCAGTGGTGGAGAGTGGTGTGTGGCAGTGGTGGAGAGTAGTGTGTGGCAGTGGTGGAGAGTGGCAGTGGTGGAGAGTGGTGTGTGGCAGTGGTGGAGAGTGGTGATGAGCATTGATGGAGAGTGGAGCGTGGCAGTGGTGGAGAGTGGAGCGTGGCAGTGGCGGAGAGTGGAGCGTGGCAGTGGTGGAGAGTGGTGTGTGGCAGTGGTGGAGAGTGGTGTGTGGCAGTGGTGGAGAGTAGTGTGTGGCAGTGGTGGAGAGTGGTGTGTGGCAGTGGTGGAGAGTGGTGTGTGGCAGTGGTGGAGAGTGGTATGTGGCAGTGTTGGAGAGTAGTGTGTGACAGTGGTGGAGAGTAGTGTGTGACAGTGGTGGAGAGTGGTGTGTGGCAATGGTGGAGAGTGGTGTGTGGCAATGGTGGAGAATGATGTGTGAGAGTGGTGGAGAGTGGTGTGTGGCAATGGTGGAGAGTGGTGTGTGGCAGTGGTGGAGTGTTGTGAGGGGCAGTGGTGGAGAGTAGTGTGTGACAGTGGTGGAGTGTGGTGTGTGACAGTGGTGGATATTGGTGCGTGACAGTGGTGGAGAGTGGTGTGTGGCAGTGGTGGAGAGTGGAGAGTGGCAGTGGTGGAGAGTGCTGTGTGGCAGTGGTGGAGAGTGGTGTGTGACAGTGGTGGAGAGCTGTGTGTGACAGTGGTGGAGAGTGGTGTGTGGCAGTGGTGGAGGGTGGAGCGTGGCAGTGGTGGAGAGTGGAGCGTGGCAGTGGTGGAGAGTGGTGTGTGGCAGTGGTGGAGAGTGGTGCGTGGCAGTGGTGGAGAGTGGTGTGTGACAGTGGTGGAGAGTACTGTGTGACAGTGGTGGAGAGTGGTGTGTGGCAGTGGTGGAGAGTGGTGTGTGGCTGTGGTGAAGAGTGGTGTGTGACAGTGGTGGAGAGTGGTGTGTGACAGTGGTGGAGAGCTGTGTGTGACAGTGGTGGAGAGTGGTGTGTGGCAGTGGTGGAGAGTGGAGCGTGGCAGTGGTGGAGAGTGGAGCGTGGCAGTGGTGGAGAGTGGTGTGTGGCAGTGGTGGAGAGTGGTGCGTGGCAGTGGTGGAGAGTGGAGCGTGGCAGTGGTGGAGAGTGGAGCGTGGCAGTGGTGGAGAGTGGTGTGTGGCAGTGGTGGAGAGTGGTGCGTGGCAGTGGTGGAGAGTGGTGTGTGACATTGGTGGAGAGTGGTGTGTGGCAATGGTGGAGAGTGGTGTGTGGGAATGGTGGAGAGTGGAGCGTGGCAGTGGTGGAGAGTAGTGTGTGGCAGTGGTAGAGATTGGTGTGTGGCAGTGGTGGAGAGTGGTGTGTGACAGTGGTGGAGAGTGGTGTGTGGCAATGGTGGAGAGTGGTGTGTGACAGTGGTGGAGAGTGGTGTGTGGTAGTGGTGGAAAGTGGTGTGTGGCAGTGGTGGAGAGTGGTGAGGGGCAGTGGTGGAGAGTGGTGTGTGGCAGTGGTGGAGAATGATGTTTGAGAGTGGTGGAGAGTGGAGAGGGGCAGTGGTGGAGAGTGGTGAGGGGCAGTTGTGGAGAGTGGTGAGGGGCAGTTGTGGAGAGTGGTGTGTGGCAGTGGTGGAGAGGGGTGTGTGACAGTGGTGGAGAGTGGTGAATGGCAGTGGTGGAGTGTTGTGAGGGGCAGTGGTGGAGAGTGGTGTGTGACAGTGGTGGAGAGTGGTGTGTGGCAGTGGTGGAGAGTGGTGTGTGGCAGTGGTGGAGAGTGGTGTGTGACAGTGGTGGAGAGTGGTGAATGGCAGTGGTGGAGTGTTGTGAGGGGCAGTGGTGGAGAGTGGTGTGTGGCAGTGGTGGAGAATGATGTTTGAGAGTGGTGGAGAGTGGAGAGGGGCAGGGGTGGAGAGTGGTGAGGGGCAGTGGTGGAGAGTGGAGTGTGGCAATGGTGGAGAGTGGTGTGTGACAGTGGTGGAGAGTGGTGTGTGACAGTGGTGGAGAGTGGTGTTTGGCAGTGGTGGAGAGTGGTGTGTGGCAGTGGTGGAGAGTGGTGTGTGACAGTGGTGGAGAGTGGTGTGTGATTGTGGTAGAGAGTGGTGTTTGACAGTGGTGGAGAGTGGTGTGTGACAGTGGTGGAGAGTGGTGTATGGCAGTGTTGGAGAGTGGTGTGTGACAGTGGTGGAGAGTGGAGTGTGACAGTGGTGGCGAGTGGTGTGAGGCAGTGGAGGAGAGTGGTGAGGGGCAGTGGTGGAGAGTGGTGAGAGAAAGTGGAGGAGAGTGGTGTAGGAAAGTGGTGGAAAGTGGTGTGTGGAAGTGGTGGAGAGTGGTGTGTGAGCGTGGTGGAGAGTGATGTGTGGCAGTGGTGGAGAGTGGTGTGTGGCAGTGGTGGAGAGTAGTGTGTGACAGTGGTGAAGAGTGGTGTGTGAGTGTGGTGGAGAGTGACGTGTGACAGTGGTGGAGAGTAGTGTGTGACAGTGGTGGAGAGTGGTGATTGGCAGTGGTGGAGAGGGGAGCGTGGCAGTGGTGGAGAGTGGAGCGTGGCAGTGGCGGAGAGTGGAGCGTGGCAGTGGTGGAGAGTGGTGTGTGGCAGTGGTGGAGAGTGGTGTGTGGCAGTGGTGGAGAGTAGTGTGTGGCAGTGGTGGAGAGTGGCAGTGGTGGAGAGTGGTGTGTGGCAGTGGTGGAGAGTGGTGATGAGCATTGATGGAGAGTGGAGCGTGGCAGTGGCGGAGAGTGGAGCGTGGCAGTGGTGGAGAGTGGTGTGTGGCAGTGGTGGAGAGTGGTGTGTGGCAGTGGTGGAGAGTAGTGTGTGGCAGTGGTGGAGAGTGGTGTGTGGCAGTGGTGGAGAGTGGTGTGTGGCAGTGGTGGAGAGTGGTATGTGGCAGTGTTGGAGAGTAGTGTGTGACAGTGGTGGAGAGTAGTGTGTGACAGTGGTGGAGAGTGGTGTGTGGCAATGGTGGAGAGTGGTGTGTGGCAATGGTGGAGAATGATGTGTGAGAGTGGTGGAGAGTGGTGTGTGGCAATGGTGGAGAGTGGTGTGTGGCAGTGGTGGAGTGTTGTGAGGGGCAGTGGTGGAGAGTAGTGTGTGACAGTGGTGGAGTGTGGTGTGTGACAGTGGTGGATATTGGTGTGTGACAGTGGTGGAGAGTGGTGTGTGGCAGTGGTGGAGAGTGGAGAGTGGCAGTGGTGGAGAGTGCTGTGTGGCAGTGGTGGAGAGTGGTGTGTGACAGTGGTGGAGAGCTGTGTGTGACAGTGGTGGAGAGTGGTGTGTGGCAGTGGTGGAGGGTGGAGCGTGGCAGTGGTGGAGAGTGGAGCGTGGCAGTGGTGGAGAGTGGTGTGTGGCAGTGGTGGAGAGTGGTGCGTGGCAGTGGTGGAGAGTGGTGTGTGACAGTGGTGGAGAGTGGTGTGTGGCAATGGTGGAGAGTGGTGTGTGGGAATGGTGGAGAGTGGAGCGTGGCAGTGGTGGAGAGTAGTGTGTGGCAGTGGTAGAGATTGGTGTGTGGCAGTGGTGGAGAGTGGTGTGTGACAGTGGTGGAGAGTGGTGTGTGGCAATGGTGGAGAGTGGTGTGTGACAGTGGTGGAGAGTGGTGTGTGGTAGTGGTGGAAAGTGGTGTGTGGCAGTGGTGGAGAGTGGTGAGGGGCAGTGGTGGAGAGTGGTGTGTGGCAGTGGTGGAGAATGATGTTTGAGAGTGGTGGAGAGTGGAGAGGGGCAGTGGTGGAGAGTGGTGAGGGGCAGTTGTGGAGAGTGGTGAGGGGCAGTTGTGGAGAGTGGTGTGTGGCAGTGGTGGAGAGTGGTGTGTGACAGTGGTGGAGAGTGGTGAATGGCAGTGGTGGAGTTTTGTGAGGGGCAGTGGTGGAGAGTGGTGTGTGACAGTGGTGGAGAGTGGTGTGTGATTGTGGTAGAGAGTGGTGTTTGACAGTGGTGGAGAGTGGTGTGTGACAGTGGTGGAGAGTGGTGTATGGCAGTGTTGGAGAGTGGTGTGTGACAGTGGTGGAGAGTGGAGTGTGACAGTGGTGGCGAGTGGTGTGAGGCAGTGGAGGAGAGTGGTGAGGGGCAGTGGTGGAGAGTGGTGAGAGAAAGTGGAGGAGAGTGGTGTAGGAAAGTGGTGGAAAGTGGTGTGTGGAAGTGGTGGAGAGTGGTGTGTGAGCGTGGTGGAGAGTGATGTGTGGCAGTGGTGGAGAGTGGTGTGTGGCAGTGGTGGAGAGTAGTGTGTGACAGTGGTGGAGAGTGGTGTGTGAGTGTGGTGGAGAGTGACGTGTGACAGTGGTGGAGAGTAGTGTGTGACAGTGGTGGAGAGTGGTGATTGACAGTGGTGGAGAGGGGAGCGTGGCAGTGGTGGAGAGTGGAGCGTGGCAGTGGCGGAGAGTGGAGCGTGGCAGTGGTGGAGAGTGGTGTGTGGCAGTGGTGGAGAGTGGTGTGTGGCAGTGGTGGAGAGTAGTGTGTGGCAGTGGTGGAGAGTGGCAGTGGTGGAGAGTGGTGTGTGGCAGTGGTGGAGAGTGGTGATGAGCATTGATGGAGAGTGGAGCGTGGCAGTGGTGGAGAGTGGAGCGTGGCAGTGGCGGAGAGTGGAGCGTGGCAGTGGTGGAGAGTGGTGTGTGGCAGTGGTGGAGAGTGGTGTGTGGCAGTGGTGGAGAGTAGTGTGTGGCAGTGGTGGAGAGTGGTGTGTGGCAGTGGTGGAGAGTGGTGTGTGGCAGTGGTGGAGAGTGGTATGTGGCAGTGTTGGAGAGTAGTGTGTGACAGTGGTGGAGAGTAGTGTGTGACAGTGGTGGAGAGTGGTGTGTGGCAATGGTGGAGAGTGGTGTGTGGCAATGGTGGAGAATGATGTGTGAGAGTGGTGGAGAGTGGTGTGTGGCAATGGTGGAGAGTGGTGTGTGGCAGTGGTGGAGTGTTGTGAGGGGCAGTGGTGGAGAGTAGTGTGTGACAGTGGTGGAGTGTGGTGTGTGACAGTGGTGGATATTGGTGCGTGACAGTGGTGGAGAGTGGTGTGTGGCAGTGGTGGAGAGTGGAGAGTGGCAGTGGTGGAGAGTGCTGTGTGGCAGTGGTGGAGAGTGGTGTGTGACAGTGGTGGAGAGCTGTGTGTGACAGTGGTGGAGAGTGGTGTGTGGCAGTGGTGGAGGGTGGAGCGTGGCAGTGGTGGAGAGTGGAGCGTGGCAGTGGTGGAGAGTGGTGTGTGGCAGTGGTGGAGAGTGGTGCGTGGCAGTGGTGGAGAGTGGTGTGTGACAGTGGTGGAGAGTACTGTGTGACAGTGGTGGAGAGTGGTGTGTGGCAGTGGTGGAGAGTGGTGTGTGGCTGTGGTGAAGAGTGGTGTGTGACAGTGGTGGAGAGTGGTGTGTGACAGTGGTGGAGAGCTGTGTGTGACAGTGGTGGAGAGTGGTGTGTGGCAGTGGTGGAGAGTGGAGCGTGGCAGTGGTGGAGAGTGGAGCGTGGCAGTGGTGGAGAGTGGTGTGTGGCAGTGGTGGAGAGTGGTGCGTGGCAGTGGTGGAGAGTGGAGCGTGGCAGTGGTGGAGAGTGGAGCGTGGCAGTGGTGGAGAGTGGTGTGTGGCAGTGGTGGAGAGTGGTGCGTGGCAGTGGTGGAGAGTGGTGTGTGACATTGGTGGAGAGTGGTGTGTGGCAATGGTGGAGAGTGGTGTGTGGGAATGGTGGAGAGTGGAGCGTGGCAGTGGTGGAGAGTAGTGTGTGGCAGTGGTAGAGATTGGTGTGTGGCAGTGGTGGAGAGTGGTGTGTGACAGTGGTGGAGAGTGGTGTGTGGCAATGGTGGAGAGTGGTGTGTGACAGTGGTGGAGAGTGGTGTGTGGTAGTGGTGGAAAGTGGTGTGTGGCAGTGGTGGAGAGTGGTGAGGGGCAGTGGTGGAGAGTGGTGTGTGGCAGTGGTGGAGAATGATGTTTGAGAGTGGTGGAGAGTGGAGAGGGGCAGTGGTGGAGAGTGGTGAGGGGCAGTTGTGGAGAGTGGTGAGGGGCAGTTGTGGAGAGTGGTGTGTGGCAGTGGTGGAGAGGGGTGTGTGACAGTGGTGGAGAGTGGTGAATGGCAGTGGTGGAGTGTTGTGAGGGGCAGTGGTGGAGAGTGGTGTGTGACAGTGGTGGAGAGTGGTGTGTGGCAGTGGTGGAGAGTGGTGTGTGGCAGTGGTGGAGAGTGGTGTGTGACAGTGGTGGAGAGTGGTGAATGGCAGTGGTGGAGTGTTGTGAGGGGCAGTGGTGGAGAGTGGTGTGTGGCAGTGGTGGAGAATGATGTTTGAGAGTGGTGGAGAGTGGAGAGGGGCAGGGGTGGAGAGTGGTGAGGGGCAGTGGTGGAGAGTGGAGTGTGGCAATGGTGGAGAGTGGTGTGTGACAGTGGTGGAGAGTGGTGTGTGACAGTGGTGGAGAGTGGTGTTTGGCAGTGGTGGAGAGTGGTGTGTGGCAGTGGTGGAGAGTGGTGTGTGACAGTGGTGGAGAGTGGTGTGTGATTGTGGTAGAGAGTGGTGTTTGACAGTGGTGGAGAGTGGTGTGTGACAGTGGTGGAGAGTGGTGTATGGCAGTGTTGGAGAGTGGTGTGTGACAGTGGTGGAGAGTGGAGTGTGACAGTGGTGGCGAGTGGTGTGAGGCAGTGGAGGAGAGTGGTGAGGGGCAGTGGTGGAGAGTGGTGAGAGAAAGTGGAGGAGAGTGGTGTAGGAAAGTGGTGGAAAGTGGTGTGTGGAAGTGGTGGAGAGTGGTGTGTGAGCGTGGTGGAGAGTGATGTGTGGCAGTGGTGGAGAGTGGTGTGTGGCAGTGGTGGAGAGTAGTGTGTGACAGTGGTGGAGAGTGGTGTGTGAGTGTGGTGGAGAGTGACGTGTGACAGTGGTGGAGAGTAGTGTGTGACAGTGGTGGAGAGTGGTGATTGGCAGTGGTGGAGAGGGGAGCGTGGCAGTGGTGGAGAGTGGAGCGTGGCAGTGGCGGAGAGTGGAGCGTGGCAGTGGTGGAGAGTGGTGTGTGGCAGTGGTGGAGAGTGGTGTGTGGCAGTGGTGGAGAGTAGTGTGTGGCAGTGGTGGAGAGTGGCAGTGGTGGAGAGTGGTGTGTGGCAGTGGTGGAGAGTGGTGATGAGCATTGATGGAGAGTGGAGCGTGGCAGTGGTGGAGAGTGGAGCGTGGCAGTGGCGGAGAGTGGAGCGTGGCAGTGGTGGAGAGTGGTGTGTGGTAGTGGTGGAAAGTGGTGTGTGGCAGTGGTGGAGAGTGGTGAGGGGCAGTGGTGGAGAGTGGTGTGTGGCAGTGGTGGAGAATGATGTTTGAGAGTGGTGGAGAGTGGAGAGGGGCAGTGGTGGAGAGTGGTGAGGGGCAGTTGTGGAGAGTGGTGAGGGGCAGTTGTGGAGAGTGGTGTGTGGCAGTGGTGGAGAGGGGTGTGTGACAGTGGTGGAGAGTGGTGTGTGGCAGTGGTGGAGAGTGGTATGTGACAGTGTTGGAGAGTAGTGTGTGACAGTGGTGGAGAGTAGTGTGTGACAGTGGTGGAGAGTGGTGTGTGACAGTGGTGGAGAGTGGTGTGTGGCAGTGGTGGAGAGTGGTATGTGGCAGTGTTGGAGAGTAGTGTGTGACAGTGGTGGAGAGTAGTGTGTGACAGTGGTGGAGAGTGGTGTGTGGCAATGGTGGAGAGTGGTGTGTGGCAATGGTGGAGAATGATGTGTGAGAGTGGTGGAGAGTGGTGTGTGGCAATGGTGGAGAGTGGTGTGTGGCAGTGGTGGAGTGTTGTGAGGGGCAGTGGTGGAGAGTAGTGTGTGACAGTGGTGGAGTGTGGTGTGTGACAGTGGTGGATATTGGTGTGTGACAGTGGTGGAGAGTGGTGTGTGGCAGTGGTGGAGAGTGGAGAGTGGCAGTGGTGGAGAGTGCTGTGTGGCAGTGGTGGAGAGTGGTGTGTGACAGTGGTGGAGAGCTGTGTGTGACAGTGGTGGAGAGTGGTGTGTGGCAGTGGTGGAGGGTGGAGCGTGGCAGTGGTGGAGAGTGGAGCGTGGCAGTGGTGGAGAGTGGTGTGTGGCAGTGGTGGAGAGTGGTGCGTGGCAGTGGTGGAGAGTGGTGTGTGACAGTGGTGGAGAGTGGTGTGTGGCAATGGTGGAGAGTGGTGTGTGGGAATGGTGGAGAGTGGAGCGTGGCAGTGGTGGAGAGTAGTGTGTGGCAGTGGTAGAGATTGGTGTGTGGCAGTGGTGGAGAGTGGTGTGTGACAGTGGTGGAGAGTGGTGTGTGGCAATGGTGGAGAGTGGTGTGTGACAGTGGTGGAGAGTGGTGTGTGGTAGTGGTGGAAAGTGGTGTGTGGCAGTGGTGGAGAGTGGTGAGGGGCAGTGGTGGAGAGTGGTGTGTGGCAGTGGTGGAGAATGATGTTTGAGAGTGGTGGAGAGTGGAGAGGGGCAGTGGTGGAGAGTGGTGAGGGGCAGTTGTGGAGAGTGGTGAGGGGCAGTTGTGGAGAGTGGTGTGTGGCAGTGGTGGAGAGTGGTGTGTGACAGTGGTGGAGAGTGGTGAATGGCAGTGGTGGAGTTTTGTGAGGGGCAGTGGTGGAGAGTGGTGTGTGACAGTGGTGGAGAGTGGTGTGTGGCAGTGGTGGAGAGTGGTGTGTGGCAGTGGTGGAGAGTGGTATGTGACAGTGGTGGAGAGTGGTGAATGGCAGTGGTGGAGTGTTGTGAGGGGCAGTGGTGGAGAGTGGTGTGTGGCAGTGGTGGAGAATGATGTTTGAGAGTGGTGGAGAGTGGAGAGGGGCAGGGATGGAGAGTGGTGAGGGGCAGTGGTGGAGAGTGGAGTGTGGCAATGGTGGAGAGTGGTGTGTGACAGTGGTGGAGAGTGGTGTGTGACAGTGGTGGAGAGTGGTGTTTGGCAGTGGTGGAGAGTGGTGTGTGGCAGTGGTGGAGAGTGGTGTGTGACAGTGGTGGAGAGTGGTGTGTGATTGTGGTAGAGAGTGGTGTTTGACAGTGGTGGAGAGTGGTGTGTGACAGTGGTGGAGAGTGGTGTATGGCAGTGTTGGAGAGTGGTGTGTGACAGTGGTGGAGAGTGGAGTGTGACAGTGGTGGCGAGTGGTGTGAGGCAGTGGTGGAGAGTGGTGAGGGGCAGTGGTGGAGAGTGGTGAGAGAAAGTGGAGGAGAGTGGTGTAGGAAAGTGGTGGAAAGTGGTGTGTGAGCGTGGTGGAGAGTGATGTGTGGCAGTGGTGGAGAGTGGTGTGTGGCAGTGGTGGAGAGTAGTGTGTGACAGTGGTGGAGAGTGGTGTGTGAGTGTGGTGGAGAGTGACGTGTGACAGTGGTGGAGAGTAGTGTGTGACAGTGGTGGAGAGTGGTGATTGGCAGTGGTGGAGAGTGGAGCGTGGCAGTGGTGGAGAGTGGAGCGTGGCAGTGGCGGAGAGTGGAGCGTGGCAGTGGTGGAGAGTGGTGTGTGGCAGTGGTGGAGAGTGGTGTGTGGCAGTGGTGGAGAGTAGTGTGTGGCAGTGGTGGAGAGTGGCAGTGGTGGAGAGTGGTGTGTGGCAGTGGTGGAGAGTGGTGATGAGCATTGATGGAGAGTGGAGCGTGGCAGTGGTGGAGAGTGGAGCGTGGCAGTGGCGGAGAGTGGAGCGTGGCAGTGGTGGAGAGTGGTGTGTGGCAGTGGTGGAGAGTGGTGTGTGGCAGTGGTGGAGAATAGTGTGTGGCAGTGGTGGAGAGCTGTGTGTGGCAGTGGTGGAGAGTGGTGTGTGGCAGTGGTGGAGAGTGGTATGTGGCAGTGTTGGAGAGTAGTGTGTGACAGTGGTGGAGAGTAGTGTGTGACAGTGGTGGAGAGTGGTGTGTGGCAATGGTGGAGAGTGGTGTGTGGCAATGGTGGAGAATGATGTGTGAGAGTGGTGGAGAGTGGTGTGTGGCAATGGTGGAGAGTGGTGTGTGGCAGTGGTGGAGTGTTGTGAGGGGCAGTGGTGGAGAGTAGTGTGTGACAGTGGTGGAGTGTGGTGTGTGACAGTGGTGGATATTGGTGTGTGACAGTGGTGGAGAGTGGTGTGTGGCAGTGGTGGAGAGTGGAGAGTGGCAGTGGTGGAGAGTGCTGTGTGGCAGTGGTGGAGAGTGGTGTGTGACAGTGGTGGAGAGTTGTGTGTGGCAGTGTTCGAAAGTGGAGTGTGACAGTGGTGGAGAGTGGTGTGTGGCAGTGGTTGAGAGTGGTGAGGGGCAGTGGTGGAGAGTGGTGAGAGAATGTGGTGGAGAATGGTGTATGAAAGTGGTGGAAAGTGGTGTGTGGCTGTGGTGGAGAGTGGTGTGTGACAGTACTGGAGAGTGGTGTGTGACAGTGGTGGAGAGTGGTGTGTGACAGTGGTGGAGAGTGGTGAGAGAAAGTGGTGGAAAGTGGTGTGTGGCAGTGATGGAGAGTGGTGTGTGACAGTGATGGAGAGTGGTGTGTGGCAGTGGTGGAGAGTGGTGTGTGGCAGTGATGGAGAGTGGTGTGTAACAGTGATGGAGAGTGATGTGTGACAGTGGTGGAGAGTGGTGTGTGGCAGTGGTGGAGAGTGGTGTGTGACAGTGGTGGAGAGTGGTGTGTTACAGTGGTGGAGAGTGATGTGTGACAGTGGTGGAGAGTGGTGTGTGACAGTGGTGAAAAGTGGTGTGTTGCAGAGGTGGAGAGTGGTGTGTGGCAGTGGTGGAGAGTGGAGTGTGACAGTGGTGGAGAGTGGTGGTGGACAGTGGTGTGAGGCAGTGGTGGACAGTGGTGTGTGACAGTGGTGTGTGACAGTGGTGGAGAGTGGTGTATGACAGTGGTGGAGAGTGGTGTGTGACAGTGGTGGAGAGTGGTGTGTGACAGTGGTGGAGAGTGGTGTGTGGCAGTGGTGGAGAATGATGTGTGAGAGTGGTGGAGAGTGGAGAGGGGCAGTGGTGGAGAGTGGTGAGGGGCAGTGGTGGAGAGTGGTGAGGGGCAGTAGTGGAGAGTTGTGTGTGACAGTGGTGGAGAGTGGTGTGTGACAGTGGTGGAGAGTTGAGTTGGGCAGTGGTGGAGAGTGGTGAGTGGCAGTTGTGAAGATTGGTGTGTGACAGTGGTGGAGAGTGGTGAGGAGCAGTGGTGGAGAGTGCTGTGTGACAGTGGTGGAGAGTGGTGTTTGACAGTGGTGGAGAGTAGTGTGTGACAGTGGTGGAGAGTAGTGTGTGACAGTGGTGGAGAGTGGTGTGTGGCAATGGTGGAGAGTGGTGTGTGGCAGTGGTGGAGAGTGGTGAGTGGCAGTGGTGGAGAGTTGTGAGGGGCAGTGGTGGAGAGGGGTGTGTGGCAGTGGTGGAGAATGATGTGTGAGAGTCATGGAGAGTGGAGAGGGGCAGTGGTGGAGAGTGGTGAGGGGCAGTAGTGGAGAGTGGTGAGGGGCAGTGGTTGAGAGTGGTATGTGGCAGTGGTGGAGAGTGGTGTGTGACAGTGGTGGAGAGTGGTGAGAAGTGGTGGAGAGTGGTGAGGGGCAGTGGTAGAGAGTGGTGAGTGGCAGTGTTGGAGAGTGGTGTGTGACAGTGGTGAAGAGTTTTGAGGGGCAGTGGTGGAGAATGATGTGTGAGAGTGGTGGAGAGTGGAGAGGGGCAGTGGTGGAGAGTGGTGAGGGGCAGTGGTGGAGAGTGGTGTGTGAGTGTGGTAGAGAGTGCTGTGTGGCAGTGGTGGAGAGTGGTGTGTGACAGTGGTAGAGAGTGGTGTGTGACAGTGGTGGAGAGTGGTGTGTGACAGTGGTGGAGAGTGGAGAGTGGCAGTGGTGGAGAGTGCTGTGTGGCAGTGGTGGAGAGTGGTGTGTGACAGTGGTGGAGAGTTGTGTGTGGCAGTGTTCGAAAGTGGAGTGTGACAGTGGTGGAGAGTGGTGTGTGACAGTGGTGAAGAGTTTTGAGGGGCAGTGGTGGAGAGTGGTGCGTGGCAGTGGTGGAGAATGATGTGTGAGAGTGGTGGAGAGTGGAGAGGGGCAGTGGTGGAGAGTGGTGAGGGGCAGTGGTTGAAAGTGGTGTGTGGCAGTGGTGGAGAGTGGTGTGTGACAGTGGTGGAGAGTGGTGTGTGAGTGTGGTAGAGAGTGGTGTGTGGCAGTGGTGGAGAGTGGAGAGGGGCAGTGGTGGAGAGTGGTGAGGGGCAGTGGTTGAAAGTGGTGTGTGACAGTGGTGGAGAGTGGTGTGTGACAGTACTGGAGAGTGGTGTGTGACAGTACTGGAGAGTGGTGTGTGACAGTGGTGGAGAGTGGTGTGACAGTGGTGGAGAGTGGTGTATTACAGTGGTGGAGAGTGGTGTGTGACAGTGGTGGAGAGTGGTGTGTGACCGTGGTAGAGAGTGGTGTGTGACAGTGGCGGAGAGTGGTGTGTGACAGTGGTGGAGAGTGGTGTGTGGCAGTGGTGGAGAGTGGTGTGTATCAGTGGTGGAGAGTGGTGTGTATCAGTGGTGGAGAGTGATGTGTGACAGAGGTGGAGAGTGGTGTGTGGCAGTGGTGGTGAGTGGTGTGTGATAGTGGTGGAGAGTGGTGAGGAGCAGTGATGGAGAGTGGTGTGTGGCAGTGGCGGGGAGTGGTGTGTGGCAGTGGTGGAGAGTGTTGTGTGACAGTGGTGGAGAGTGGTGTGTGGCAGTGGTGGAGAGGGGTGTGTGGCAATGGTGGAGAGTGGAGTGTAACAGTGGTGGAGAGTGATTTGTGACAGTGGTGGAGAGTGGTGTGTGTGACAGTGATGGAGAGTGGTGTGTAACAGTGGTGGAGAGTGATGTGTGACAGTGGTGGAGAGTGTTTTGTGGCAGTGGTGGTGAGTGGTGTGTGACAGTGGTGGAGAGTGGTGTGTGACAGTGGTGTAGAGTGGTGAGGGGCAGTGGTGGAGAGTGGTGTGTGACAGTGGTGTAGAGTGGTGAGGGGCAGTGGTGGAGAGTGGTGTGTGGCAGTGATGGAGAGTGGTGTGTAACAGTGGTGGAGAGTTGTGTGTGACAGTGGTGGATATTGGTGTGTGACAGTGGTGGAGAGTGGTGTGTGACAGTGTTCGAAAGTGGAGTGTGACAGTGGTGGAGAGTGGTGTGTGTCAGTGGTGGAGAGTGGAGAGTGGCAGTGGTGGAGAGTGCTGTGTGGCAGTGGGGGAGAGTGGTGTGTGACAGTGGTGGAGAGTTGTGTGTGGCAGTGTTCGAAAGTGGAGTGTGACAGTGGTGGAGAGTGGTGTGTGGAAGTGATGGAGAGTGGTGTGTGACAGTGATGGAGAGTGGTGTGTGGCAGTGGGGGAGAGTGGTGTGTGGCAGTGATGGAGAGTGGTGTGTAACAGTGGTGGAGAGTGATGTGTTACAGTGGTGGAGAGTGGTGTGTCGCAGTGGTGGAGAGCGGTGTGTGACAGTGGTGGAGAGTGGTGTGTGACAGTGGTGGAGAGAGGTGTGTGACAGTGGTGGAGAGTGGTGTGTGGCAGTGATGAAGAGTGGTGTGTGACAGTAATGGAGAGTGGTGTGTGGCAGTGGGGGAGAGTGGTGTGTGGCAGTGATGGAGAGTGGTGTGTAACAGTGGTGGAGAGTGATGTGTTACAGTGGTGGAGAGTGGTGTGTCGCAGTGGTGGAGAGCGGTGTGTGACAGTGGTGGAGAGTGGTGTGTGACAGTGGTGGAGAGCGGTGTGTGACAGTGGTGGAGAGTGGTGTGTGACAGTGGTGAAAAGTGGTGTGTGGCAGAGGTGGAGAGTGGTGTGTGGCGGTGGTGGAGAGTGGAGTGTGACAGTGGTGGTGAGTGGTGGTGGACAGTGGTGTGTGGCAGTGGTGGACAGTGGTGTGTGACAGTGGTGTGTGACAGTGGTGGAGAGTGGTGTATGACAGTGGTGGAGAGTGGTGTGTGACAGTGGTGGAGAGTGGTGTGTGACAGTGGTGGAGAGTGGTGTGTGGCAGTGGTGGAGAATGATGTGTGATAGTGGTGGAGAGTGGAGAGGGGCAGTGGTGGAGAGTGGTGAGGGGCAGTGGTGGAGAGTGGTGAGGGGCAGTAGTGGAGAGTTGTGTGTGACAGTGGTGGAGAGTGGTGTGTGACAGTGGTGGAGAGTTGTGTTGGGCAGTGGTGGAGAGTGGTGTATGACAGTGGTGGAGAGTGGTGTGTGACAGTGGTGGAGAGTTGTGTTGGGCAGTGGTGGAGAGTGGCGAGTGGCAGTTTTGAAGAGTGGTGTGTGACAGTGGTGGAGAGTGGTGTGTGACAGTGGTGGAGAGTGGTGTGTGACAGTGGTGGAGAGTGGTGAGTGGCAGTGGTGGAGAGTTGTGAGGGGCAGTGGTGGAGAGGGGTGTGTGGCAGTGGTGGAGAATGATGTGTGAGAGTCATGGAGAGTGGAGAGGGGCAGTGGTGGAGAGTGGTGAGGGGCAGTAGTGGAGAGTGGTGAGGGGCAGTGGTTGAGAGTGGTGTGTGGCAGTGGTGGAGAGTGGTGTGTGACAGTGGTGGAGAGTGGTGAGAAGTGGTGGAGAGTGGTGAGGGGCAGTGGTAGAGAGTGGTGAGTGGCAGTGTTGGAGAGTGGTGTGTGACAGTGGTGAAGAGTTTTGAGGGGCAGTGGTGGAGAGTGGTGCGTGGCAGTGGTGGAGAATGATGTGTGAGAGTGGTGGAGAGTGGTGAGGGGCAGTGGTGGAGAGTGGTGTGTGAGTTTTGTAGAGAGTGCTGTGTGGCAGTGGTGGAGAGTGGTGTGTGACAGTGGTGGAGAGTGGTGTGTGACACTGGTGGAGAGTGGTTTGAGACAGTGGTGGAGAGTGGTGTGTGAGTGTGGTAGAGAGTGGTGTGTGACAGTGGTGGAGAGTGGTGTGTGACAGTGGTGGAGAGTGGAGAGTGGCAGTGGTGGAGAGTGGTGTGTGGCAGAGGTGGAGAGTGGTGTGTGACAGTGGTGGAGAGTTGTGTGTGGCAGTGTTCGAAAGTGGAGTGTGACAGTGGTGGAGAGTGGTGTGTGACAGTGGTGAAGAGTTTTGAGGGGCAGTGGTGGAGAGTGGTGCGTGGCAGTGGTGGAGAATGATGTGTGAGAGTGGTGGAGAGTGAAGAGAGGCAGTGGTGGAGAGTGGTGAGGGGCAGTGGTTGAGAGTGGTGTGTGGCAGTGGTGGAGAGTTGTGTGTGACAGTGGTGGAGAGTGGTGTGTGGCTGTGGTGGAGAGTGGTGTGTGTGACAATGGTGGAGAGTGGTGTGTGACAGTGGTGGAGAGTGGTGAGAGAAAGTGGTGGAAAGTGGTGTGTGGCTGTGGTGGAGAGTGGTGTGTGACAGTGGTGGAGAGTGGTGTGTGACAGTACTGGAGAGTGGTGTGTGACAGTACTGGAGAGTGGTGTGTGACAGTGGTGGAGAGTGGTGTGTGACAGTGGTGGAGAGTGGTGTGTGACAGTGGTGGAGAGTGGTGTGTGGCAGTGGTGGAGAATGATGTGTGAGAGTGGTGGAGAGTGGAGAGGGGCAGTGGTGGAGAGTGGTGAGGGGCAGTGGTGGAGAGTGGTGAGGGGCAGTAGTGGAGAGTTGTGTGTGACAGTGGTGGAGAGTGGTGTGTGACAGTGGTGGAGAGTTGTGTTGGGCAGTGGTGGAGAGTGGTGTATGACAGTGGTGGAGAGTGGTGTGTGACAGTGGTGGAGAGTTGTGTTGGGCAGTGGTGGAGAGTGGTGTGTGACAGTGGTGGAGAGTGGTGTGTGGCAGTGGTGGAGAGTGGTGAGTGGCAGTGGTGGAGAGTTGTGAGGGGCAGTGGTGGAGAGGGGTGTGTGGCAGTGGTGGAGAATGATGTGTGAGAGTCATGGAGAGTGGAGAGGGGCAGTGGTGGAGAGTGGTGAGGGGCAGTAGTGGAGAGTGGTGAGGGGCAGTGGTTGAGAGTGGTGTGTGGCAGTGGTGGAGAGTGGTGAGTGACAGTGGTGGAGAGTGGTGAGAAGTGGAGGAGAGTGGTGAGGGGCAGTGGTAGAGAGTGGTGAGTGGCAGTGTTGGAGAGTGGTGTGTGACAGTGGTGAAGAGTTTTGAGGGTCAGTGGTGGAGAGTGGTGCGTGGCAGTGGTGGAGAATGATGTGTGAGAGTGGTGGAGAGTGGTGAGGGGCAGTGGTGGAGAGTGGTGTATGAGTGTGGTAGAGAGTGCTGTGTGGCAGTGGTGGAGAGTGGTGTGTGACAGTGGTGGAGAGTGGTGTGTGACACTGGTGGAGAGTGGTTTGAGACAGTGGTGGAGAGTGGTGTGTGAGTGTGGTAGAGAGTGGTGTGTGACAGTGGTGGAGAGTGGTGTGTGACAGTGGTGGAGAGTGGAGAGTGGCAGTGGTGGAGAGTGGTGTGTGGCAGAGGTGGAGAGTGGTGTGTGACAGTGGTGGAGAGTTTTGAGGGGCAGTGGTGGAGAGTGGTGCGTGGCAGTGGTGGAGAATGATGTGTGAGAGTGGTGGAGAGTGAAGAGGGGCAGTGGTGGAGAGTGGTGAGCGGCAGTGGTTGAGAGTGGTGTGTGGCAGTGGTGGAGAGTGGTGTGTGACAGTGGTGGAGAGTGGTGTGTGACAGTGGTGGAGAGTGGAGAGTGGCAGTGTTCGAAAGTGGAGTGTGACAGTGGTGGAGAGTGGTGTGTGACAGTGGTGAAGAGTTTTGAGGGGCAGTGGTGGAGAGTGGTGCGTGGCAGTGGTGGAGAATGATGTGTGAGAGTGGTGGAGAGTGAAGAGGGGCAGTGGTGGAGAGTGCTGAGCGGCAGTGGTTGAGAGTGGTGTGTGGCAGTGGTGGAGAGTGGTGTGTGACAGTGGTGGAGAGTGGTGTGTGAGTGTGGTAGAGAGTGGTGTGTGGCAGTGGTGGAGAGTGGTGAGGGGCAGTGGTGGAGAGTGGTGAGAGAAAGTGGTGGAGAATGGTGTATGAAAGTGGTGGAAAGTGGTGTGTGGCTGTGGTGGAGAGTGGTGTGTGACAGTGGTGGAGAGTGGTGTGTGACAGTACTGGAGAGTGGTGTGTGACAGTACTGGAGAGTGGTGTGTGACAGTGGTGGAGAGTGGTGTGTGACAGTGGTGGAGAGTGGTGTGTGACAGTGGTAGAGAGTGGTGTGTGACAGTGGTGGAGAGTGGTGTGTGACAGTGGTGGAGAGTGGTGTGTGGCAGTGGTGGAGAGTGGTGTGTGGCAGTGATGGAGAGTGGTGTGTATCAGTGGTGGAGAGTGATGTGTGACAGTGGTGGAGAGTGGTGTGTGGCAGTGGTGGTGAGTGGTGTGTGATAGTGGTGGAGAGGGGTGAGGAGCAGTGATGGAGAGTGGTGTGTGGCAATTGTGGAGAGTGGTGTGTGGCAGTGGTGGAGAGTGGTGAGTGGCAGTGGTGGAGAGTTGTGAGGGGCAGTGGTGGAGAGGGGTGTGTGACAGTGGTGGAGAATGATGTGTGAGAGTGGTGGAGAGTGGTGTGTGGCAGTGGTGGAGAATGATGTGTGAGAGTGGTGGAGAGTGGAGAGGGGCAGTGGTGGAGAGTGGTGAGGGGCAGTGGTGGAGAGTGGTGAGGGGCAGTAGTGGAGAGTTGTGTGTGACAGTGGTGGAGAGTGGTGTGTGACAGTGGTGGAGAGTGGTGTGTGACAGTGGTGGAGAGTGGTGTGTGACAGTACTGGAGAGTGGTGTGTGACAGTGGTGGAGAGTGGTGTGTGACAGTGGTGGAGAGTGGTGTGTGACAGTGGTGGAGAGTGGTGTGTGGCAGTGGTGGAGAATGATGTGTGAGAGTGGTGGAGAGTGGAGAGGGGCAGTGGTGGAGAGTGGTGAGGGGCAGTGGTGGAGAGTGGTGAGGGGCAGTAGTGGAGAGTTGTGTGTGACAGTGGTGGAGAGTGGTGTGTGACAGTGGTGGAGAGTTGTGTTGGGCAGTGGTGGAGAGTGGTGTATGACAGTGGTGGAGAGTGGTGTGTGACAGTGGTGGAGAGTTGTGTTGGGCAGTGGTGGAGAGTGGTGTGTGACAGTGGTGGAGAGTGGTGTGTGGCAGTGGTGGAGAGTGGTGAGTGGCAGTGGTGGAGAGTTGTGAGGGGCAGTGGTGGAGAGGGGTGTGTGGCAGTGGTGGAGAATGATGTGTGAGAGTCATGGAGAGTGGAGAGGGGCAGTGGTGGAGAGTGGTGAGGGGCAGTAGTGGAGAGTGGTGAGGGGCAGTGGTTGAGAGTGGTGTGTGGCAGTGGTGGAGAGTGGTGTGTGACAGTGGTGGAGAGTGGTGAGAAGTGGTGGAGAGTGGTGAGGGGCAGTGGTAGAGAGTGGTGAGTGGCAGTGTTGGAGAGTGGTGTGTGACAGTGGTGAAGAGTTTTGAGGGGCAGTGGTGGAGAGTGGTGCGTGGCAGTGGTGGAGAATGATGTGTGAGAGTGGTGGAGAGTGGTGAGGGGCAGTGGTGGAGAGTGGTGTGTGAGTGTGGTAGAGAGTGCTGTGTGGCAGTGGTGGAGAGTGGTGTGTGACAGTGGTGGAGAGTGGTGTGTGACACTGGTGGATAGTGGTTAGAGACATTGGTGGAGAGTGGTATGTGAGTGTGGTAGAGAGTGGTGTGTGACAGTGGTGGAGAGTGGTGTGTGACAGTGGTGGAGAGTGGAGAGTGGCAGTGGTGGAGAGTGGTGTGTGGCAGAGGTGGAGAGTGGTGTGTGACAGTGGTGGAGAGTTTTGAGGGGCAGTGGTGGAGAGTGGTGCGTGGCAGTGGTGGAGAATGATGTGTGAGAGTGGTGGAGAGTGAAGAGGGGCAGTGGTGGAGAGTGGTGAGCGGCAGTGGTTGAGAGTGGTGTGTGGCAGTGGTGGAGAGTGGTGTGTGACAGTGGTGGAGAGTGGTGTGTGACAGTGGTGGAGAGTGGAGAGTGGCAGTGTTCGAAAGTGGAGTGTGACAGTGGTGGAGAGTGGTGTGTGACAGTGGTGAAGAGTTTTGAGGGGCAGTGGTGGAGAGTGGTGCGTGGCAGTGGTGGAGAATGATGTGTGAGAGTGGTGGAGAGTGAAGAGGGGCAGTGGTGGAGAGTGGTGAGCGGCAGTGGTTGAGAGTGGTGTGTGGCAGTGGTGGAGAGTGGTGTGTGACAGTGGTGGAGAGTGGTGTGTGAGTGTGGTAGAGAGTGGTGTGTGGCAGTGGTGGAGAGTGGTGAGGGGCAGTGGTGGAGAGTGGTGAGAGAAAGTGGTGGAGAATGGTGTATGAAAGTGGTGGAAAGTGGTGTGTGGCTGTGGTGGAGAGTGGTGTGTGACAGTGGTGGAGAGTGGTGTGTGACAGTACTGGAGAGTGGTGTGTGACAGTACTGGAGAGTGGTGTGTGACAGTGGTGGAGAGTGGTGTGTGACAGTGGTGGAGAGTGGTGTGTGACAGTGGTAGAGAGTGGTGTGTGACAGTGGTGGAGAGTGGTGTGTGACAGTGGTGGGGAGTGGTGTGTGGCAGTGGTGGAGAGTGGTGTGTGGCAGTGATGGAGAGTGGTGTGTATCAGTGGTGGAGAGTGATGTGTGACAGTGGTGGAGAGTGGTGTGTGGCAGTGGTGGTGAGTGGTGTGTGATAGTGGTGGAGAGTGGTGAGGAGCAGTGATGGAGAGTGGTGTGTGGCAATTGTGGAGAGTGGTGTGTGGCAGTGGTGGAGAGTGGTGAGTGGCAGTGGTGGAGAGTTGTGAGGGGCAGTGGTGGAGAGGGGTGTGTGACAGTGGTGGAGAATGATGTGTGAGAGTCATGGAGAGTGGAGAGGGGCAGTGGTGGAGAGTGGTGAGGGGCAGTAGTGGAGAGTGGTGAGGGGCAGTGGTTGAGAGTGGTGTGTGGCAGTGGTGGAGAGTGGTGTGTGACAGTGGTGGAGAGTGGTGAGAAGTGGTGGAGAGTGGTGAGGGACAGTGGTAGAGAGTGGTGAGTGGCAGTGTTGGAGAGTGGTGTGTGACAGTGGTGAAGAGTTTTGAAGGGCAGTGGTGGAGAGTGGTGCGTGGCAGTGGTGGAGAATGATGTGTGAGAGTGGTGGAGAGTGGTGAGGGGCAGTGGTGGAGAGTGGTGTGTGAGTGTGGTAGAGAGTGGTGTGTGACAGTGGTGGAGAGTGGTGTGTGACAGTGGTGGAGAGTGGAGAGTGGCAGTGGTGGAGAGTGGTGTGTGGCAGAGGTGGAGAGTGGTGTGTGACAGTGGTGGAGAGTTGTGTGTGGCAGTGTTCGAAAGTGGAGTGTGACAGTGGTGGAGAGTGGTGTGTGACAGTGGTGAAGAGTTTTGAGGGGCAGTGGTGGAGAGTGGTGCGTGGCAGTGGTGGAGAATGATGTGTGAGAGTGGTGGAGAGTGAAGAGGGGCAGTGGTGGAGAGTGGTGAGGGGCAGTGGTTGAGAGTGGTGTGTGGCAGTGGTGGAGAGTGGTGTGTGACAGTGGTGGAGAGTGGTGTGTGAGTGTGGTAGAGAGTGGTGTGTGGCAGTGGTGGAGAGTGGTGAGGGGCAGTGGTGGAGAGTGGTGAGAGAAAGTGGTGGAGAATGGTGTATGAAAGTGGTGGAAAGTGGTGTGTGGCTGTGGTGGAGAGTGGTGTGTGACAATGGTGGAGAGTGGTGTGTGACAGTTGTGGAGAGTGGTGAGAGAAAGTGGTAGAAAGTGGTGTGTGGCTGTGGTGGAGAGTGGTGTGTGACAGTGGTGGAGAGTGGTGTGTGACAGTACTGGAGAGTGGTGTGTGACAGTACTGGAGAGTGGTGTGTGACATTGGTGGAGAGTGGTGTGTGACAGTGGTGGAGAGTGGTGTGTGACAGTGGTAGAGAGTGGTGTGTGACAGTGGTGGAGAGTGGTGTGTGACAGTGGTGGAGAGTGGTGTGTGGCAGTGGTGGAGAGTGGTGTGTGGCAGTGATGGAGAGTGGTGTGTATCAGTGGTGGAGAGTGATGTGTGACAGTGGTGGAGAGTGATGTGTGGCAGTGGTGGTGAGTGGTGTGTGATAGTGGTGGAGAGTGGTGAGGAGCAGTGATGGAGAGTGGTGTGTGGCAGTGGCGGAGGGTTGGTGTGTGGCAGTGGTGGAGAGTGTTGTGTGACAGTGGTGGAGAGTGGTATGTGGCAGTGGTGGAGAGATGGTGTGTGGCAATGGTGGAGAGTGGTGTGTAACAGTGGTGGAGAGTGATTTGTGACAGTGGTGGAGAGTGGTATGAGTGACAGTGATGGAGAGATGTGTGTAACAGTGGTGGAGAGTGATGTGTGACAGTGGTGGAGAGTGGTGTGTGGCAGTGGTGGTGAGTGGTGTGTGACAGTGGTGGAGAGTGGTGTGTGGCAATGGTGGAGAGTAGTGTGTAGCAGTGATGGAGAGTGGTGTGTGACAGTGGTGGAGAGTGGTGTGTGGCAGTGATGGTGAGTGGTGTGTGACAGTGGTGGAGAGTGATGTGTGGCAGTGGTGGAGAGTGGTGAGTGGCAGTGGTGGAGAGTGGTGTGTGACAGTGGTGGAGAGTTGTAAAGGGCAGTGGTGGAGAGTGGTGCGTGACAGTGGTGGAGAGTGGTTTGTGGCAGTGGTGGAGAGTGGTGTGTGGCAGTGGCGGGGAGTGGTATGTGGCAGTGGTGGAGAGTGGTGTGTGACAGTGGTGGAGAGTGGTGTGTGACAGTGGTGGAGAGTGGTGTGTGAGTGTGGTAGAGAGTGGTGTTTGACAGTGGTGGAGAGTTGTGTGTGACAGTTTTGGAGAGTGGTGTATGGCAGTGTTGGAGAGTGGTGTGTGACAGTAGTGGAGAGTGGAGTGTGACAGTGGTGGCGAGTGGTGTGAGGCAGTGGTGGAGAGTGGTGAGGGGCAGTGGTGGAGAGTGGTGAGAGAAAGTGGAGGAGAGTGGTGTAGGAAAGTGGTTGAAAGTGGTGTTTTGAAGTGGTGGAGAGTGGTGTCTGGCAGTGGTGGAGAGTAGTGTGTGACAGTGGTGGAGAGTAGTGTGTGACAGTGGTGGAGAGTGGTGATTGGCAGTGGTGGAGAGTGGTGTCTGGCAGTGGTGGAGAGTAGTGTGTGACAGTGGTGGAGAGTGGTGTGTGACAGTGGTGGAGAGTGACGTGTGACAGTGGTGGAGAGTAGTGTGTGACAGTGGTGAAGAGTGGCAGTGGTGGAGAGTGGTGTGTGGCAGTGGTGGAGAGTGGTGATGAGCATTGATGGAGAGTGGAGCGTGGCAGTGGTGGAGAGTGGAGCGTGGCAGTGGTGGAGAGTGGAGCGTGGCAGTGGTGGAGAGTGGTGTCTGGCAGTGGTGGAGAGTGGTGTGTGGCAGTGATGGAGAGTGGTGTGTGACAGTGGTGGAGAGTGGTGTGTGACAGTGGTGGAGAGTGGTGTGTGACAGTGGTGGAGAGTGGTGTGTGACAGAGTTGGAGAGTGGTGTGTGACAGTGGTGGAGAGTGGTGTGTGACAGTGGTGGAGAGTGGTGTGTGACAGTGGTGGAGAGTGGTGTGTGACAGTGGTGGAGAGTGGTGTGTGACAGTGATGGAGAGTGGTGTGTGACAGTGGTGGAGAGTGGTGTGTGACAGTGGTGGAGAGTGGTGTGTGAGTGTGGTAGAGAGTGGTGTTTGACAGTGGTGGAGAGTTGTGTGTGACAGTTTTGGAGAGTGGTGTATGGCACTGTTGGAGAGTGGTGTGTGACAGTAGTGGAGAGTGGAGTGTGACAGTGGTGGCGAGTGGTGTGAGGCAGTGGTGGAGAGTGGTGAGGGGCAGTGGTGGAGAGTGGTGAGAGAAAGTGGAGGAGAGTGGTGTAGGAAAGTGGTGGAAAGTGGTGTTTTGAAGTGGTGGAGAGTGGTGTCTGGCAGTGGTAGAGAGTAGTGTGTGACAGTGGTGGAGAGTAGTGTGTGACAGTGGTGGAGAGTGGTGATTGGCAGTGGTGGAGAGTGGTGTCTGGCAGTGGTGGAGAGTAGTGTGTGACAGTGGTGGAGAGTGGTGTGTGACAGTGGTGGAGAGTGACGTGTGACAGTGGTGGAGAGTAGTGTGTGACAGTGGTGAAGAGTGGCAGTGGTGGAGAGTGGTGTGTGGCAGTGGTGGAGAGTGGTGATGAGCATTGATGGAGAGTGGAGCGTGGCAGTGGTGGAGAGTGGAGCGTGGCAGTGGTGGAGAGTGGAGCGTGGCAGTGGTGGAGAGTGGTGTCTGGCAGTGGTGGAGAGTGGTGTGTGGCAGTGATGGAGAGTGGTGTGTGACAGTGGTGGAGAGTGGTGTGTGACAGTGGTGGAGAGTGGTGTGTGACAGTGGTGGAGAGTGGTGTGTGACAGAGTTGGAGAGTGGTGTGTGACAGTGGTGGAGAGTGGTGTGTGACAGTGGTGGAGAGTGGTGTGTGACAGTGGTGGAGAGTGGTGTGTGACAGTGGTGGAGAGTGGTGTGTGACAGTGATGGAGAGTGGTGTGTGACAGTGGTGGAGAGTGGTGTGTGACAGTGGTGGAGAGTGGTGTGTGAGTGTGGTAGAGAGTGGTGTTTGACAGTGGTGGAGAGTTGTGTGTGACAGTTTTGGAGAGTGGTGTATGGCACTGTTGGAGAGTGGTGTGTGACAGTAGTGGAGAGTGGAGTGTGACAGTGGTGGCGAGTGGTGTGAGGCAGTGGTGGAGAGTGGTGAGGGGCAGTGGTGGAGAGTGGTGAGAGAAAGTGGAGGAGAGTGGTGTAGGAAAGTGGTGGAAAGTGGTGTTTTGAAGTGGTGGAGAGTGGTGTCTGGCAGTGGTAGAGAGTAGTGTGTGACAGTGGTGGAGAGTAGTGTGTGACAGTGGTGGAGAGTGGTGATTGGCAGTGGTGGAGAGTGGTGTCTGGCAGTGGTGGAGAGTAGTGTGTGACAGTGGTGGAGAGTGGTGTGTGACAGTGGTGGAGAGTGACGTGTGACAGTGGTGGAGAGTAGTGTGTGACAGTGGTGAAGAGTGGCAGTGGTGGAGAGTGGTGTGTGGCAGTGGTGGAGAGTGGTGATGAGCATTGATGGAGAGTGGAGCGTGGCAGTGGTGGAGAGTGGAGCGTGGCAGTGGTGGAGAGTGGAGCGTGGCAGTGGTGGAGAGTGGTGTCTGGCAGTGGTGGAGAGTGGTGTGTGGCAGTGATGGAGAGTGGTGTGTGACAGTGGTGGAGAGTGGTGTGTGACAGTGGTGGAGAGTGGTGTGTGGCAGTGATGGAGAGTTGTGTATGACAGTGGTGGAGAGTGGTGTGTGACAGTGGTGGAGAGTGGTGTGTGGCAGTGATGGAGAGTGGTGTGTGGCAGTGATGGAGAGTGGTGTGTGACAGTGGTGGAGAGTGGTGTGTGACAGTGGTGGAGAGTGGTGTGTGACAGTGGTGTAGAGTGGTGTGGGACAGTGGTGGAGAGTGGTGTGTGACAGAGGTGGAGAGTGGTGTGTGACAGTGGTGGAGAGTGGTGTGTGACAGTGGTGGAGAGTGGTGTGTGACAGTGGTGGTGAGTGGTGTGTGACAGTGGTGGAGAATGATGTGTGAGAGTGGTGGAGAGTGGTGAGGGGCAGTGGTGAAGAGTGGTATGTGACAGTGGTGGAGAGTGGTGTGTAACAGTGGTGGAGAGTGATGTGTGACAGTGGTGGAGAGTGGTGTGTGACAGTGATGGAGAGTGGTGTGTAACAGTGGTGGAGAGTGATGTGTGACAGTGGTGGAGAGTGGTGTGTGACAGTGGTGAAGAGTGGTGAGGAGCAGTGATGGAGAGTGACGTGTGACAGTGGTGGAGAGTAGTGTGTGACAATGGTGGAGAGTAGTGTGTGGCAGTGGTGGAGAGTGTTGTGTGACAGTTGTGGAGAGTAGTGTGTGACAGTGGTGGAGAGTGGTGTGTGGCAGTG
The DNA here is from genome assembly GCF_040958095.1 of Procambarus clarkii. Taxonomy (NCBI): domain Eukaryota; kingdom Metazoa; phylum Arthropoda; class Malacostraca; order Decapoda; family Cambaridae; genus Procambarus; species Procambarus clarkii. The sequence continues at coordinate 50,395,392 of NC_091168.1, forward strand.
GTGGTGAGTGGTGTGTGACAGTGGTGAAGAGTGGTGAGGAGCAGTGATGGAGAGTGACGTGTGACAGTGGTGGAGAGTGGTGTGTGACAGTGGTGGAGAGTAGTGTGTGACAGTGGTGGAGAGTGACGTGTGACAGTTGTGGAGAGTAGTGTGTGACAGTGGTGGAGAGTGGTGTGTGGCAGTGGTGGAGAGTGGTGTGTGGCAGTGGTGGAGAGTGTTGTGTGACGGTGGTGGAGAGTGGTTTGTGACACTGGTGGGAAGTTGTTTAACAGTGGTGGAGAGTGGTGAGGGGCAGTGGTGGAGAGTGGTGAGGGGCAGTGGTGGAGAGTGGTGTGTGACAGTGGTGGAGATTTATGTGTGGCAGTGGTGGAGAGTGGTGTGTGGCAGTGGTGGAGAGTAGTGTGTGACAGTGGTGGAGAGTAGTGTGTGATAGTGGTGGAGAGTGGTGAGTGGCAGTGGTGGAGAGTAGTGTGTGACAGTGGTGGAGAGTGGTGTGTGACAGTGGTGGAGAGTGACGTGTGACAGTGGTGGAGAGTAGTGTGTGACAGTGGTGAAGAGTGGCAGTGGTGGAGAGTGGTGTGTGGCAGTGGTGGAGAGTGGTGATGAGCATTGATGGAGAGTGGAGCGTGGCAGTGGTGGAGAGTGGAGTGTGGCAGTGGTGGAGAGTGGAGCGTGACAGTGGTGGAGAGTGGTGTGTGGCAGTGGTGCAGAGTGGTGTGTGGCAGTGGTGGAGAGTGGTGTGTGACAGTGGTGGAGAGTAGTGTGTGACAGTGGTGGAGAGTGGTGAGTGGCAATGGTGGAGAGTGGTGTGTGGCAGTGGTGGAGAGTGGTGTGTGGCAGTGGTGGAGAGTGGTGTGTGGCAGTGGTGGAGAATGATGTGTTAGAGTGGTGGAGAGTGGAGAGGGGCAGTGGTGGAGAGTGGTGAGGGGCAGTGGTGGAGAGAGATGAGGGGAAGTGGTCGAGAGTGGTGAGGGGCAGTGGTGGAGAGTGGTGAGGGGAAGTGGTGGAGAGTGGTGTGTGGCAATGGTGGAGAGTGGTGTGTGACAGTGGTGGATATTGGTGTGTGACAGTGGTGGATATTGGTGTGTGAGTGGTGGAGAGTGGTGAGGGGCAGTTGTGGAGAGTGGTGAGGGGCAGTGGTGGAGAGTGGTGTGTGACAGTGGTAGAGATTGATGTGTGACAGTGGTGGAGAGTGGTGTGTGACAGTGGTGGAGAGTGGTGTGTGACAGTGGTGGAGAGTGGTGTGTGACAGTGGTGGAGAGTGGTGTGTGACAGTGGTGGAGAGTGGTGTGTGACAGTGGTAGAGATAGATGTGTGACAGTGGTGGAGAGTGATGTGTGACAGTGGTGGAGAGTGGTGTGTGACAGTGGTGGAGAGTGGTGTGTGACAGTGGTAGAGATTGATGTGTGACAGTGGTGGAGAGTGGTGTGTGACAGTGGTGGAGAGTGGTGTGTGACAGTGGTAGAGATTGATGTGTGACAGTGGTGGAGAGTGGTGTGTGACAGTGGTGGAGAGTGGTGTGTGACAGTGGTGGAGAGTGGTGTGTGACAGTGGTGGAGAGTGGTGTGTGAGTGTGGTAGAGAGTGGTGTTTGACAGTGGTGGAGAGTGGTGTGTGACAGTGGTAGAGATTGATGTGCGACAGTGGTGGAGAGTGGTGTGTGACAGTGGTGGAGAGTGGTGTGTGACAGTGGTGGAGAGTGGTGTGTGAGTGTGGTAGAGAGTGGTGTTTGGCAGTGGTGGAGAGTGGTGTGTGACAGTGGTGGAGAGTGGTGTATGGCAGTGTTGGAGAGTGGAGTGTGGCAGTGGTGGAGAGTGGAGTGTGGCAGTGGTGGAGAGTGCTGTGTGGCAGAGGTGGAGAGTGTCGTGTGACAGTGGTGTAGAGTGGTGTGTGACAGTGGTGGAGAGTGGTGTATGGCAGTGGTGGAGAGTGGTGTGTGACAGTGGTGGAGAGTGGTGTTTGACAGTGGAGGAGAGTGGTGTGTGACAGTGGTGGAGAGTGGAGTGTGGCAGTGGTGGAAAGTGGAGTGTGGCAGTGGTGGAGAGTGCTGTGTGGCAGAGGTGGAGAGTGGTGTGTGACAGTGGTGTAGAGTGGTGTGTGACAGTGGTGGAGAGTGGTGTGTGACAATGGTGGAGAGTGGAGTGTGGCAGTGGTGGAGAGTGGAGTGTGGCAGTGGTGGAGAGTGCTGTGTGGCAGTGGTGGAGAGTGGTGTGTGAGTGTGGTAGAGAGTGGTGTTTGACAGTGGTGGAGAATGGTGTGTGACAGTGGTGGAGAGTGGTGTATGGCAGTGTTGGAGAGTGGAGTGTGGCAGTGGTGGAGAGTGGAGTGTGGCAGTGGTGGAGAGTGCTGTGTGGCAGTGGTGGAGAGTGGTGAGGGGCAGTGGTGGAGAGTGGTGTGTGGCAGTGGTAGAGAGTGGTGTGTGGCAGTGGTGGAGAGTGGAGTGTGGCAGTGGTGGAGAGTGCTGTGTGGCATAGGTGGAGAGTGGTGTGTGGCAGTGGTGGAGATTGGTGTGTGACAGTAGTGGAGAGTGGTGTGTGACAATGGAGGAGAGTGGTGTGTGACAGTGGTGGAGAGTGGTGTATGGCAGTGTTGGAGAGTGGAGTGTGGCAGTGGTGGAGAGTGGAGTGTGGCAGTGGTGGAGAGTGCTGTGTGGCAGTGGCGGAGAGTGGTGAGGGGCAGTGGTGGAGAGTGATGTGTGGCAGTGGTAGAGAGTGGTGTGTGAGTGTGGTGGAGAGTGACGTGTGACAGTGGTGGAGAGTAGTTTGTGACAGTGGTGGAGAGTGGTGAGTGGCAGTGGTGGAGAGTAGTGTGTGACAGTGGTGGAGAGTGGTGTGTGGCAGTGGTGGAGAGTGGTGTGTGACAGTGGTGAAGAGTGGCAGTGGTGAAGAGTGGTGTGTGGCAGTGCTGGAGAGTGGTGATGAGCATTGATGGAGAGTGGAGCATGGCAGTGGTGGAGAGTGGAGCGTGGCAGTGGTGGAGAGTGGAGTGTGGCAGTGGTGGAGAGTGGTGTGTGGCAGTGGTGGAGAGTGGTGTGTGGCAGTGGTGGAGAGTGGTGTGTGACAGTGGTGGAGAGTGGTGTGTGACAGTGGTGGAGAGTGGTGTATGGCAGTGTTGGAGAGTGGAGTGTGGCAGTGGTGGAGAGTGGAGTGTGGCAGTGGTGGAGAGTGCTGTGTGGCAGTGGTGGAGAGTGGTGAGGGGCAGTGGTGGAGAGTGATGTGTGGCAGTGGTAGAGAGTGGTGTGTGAGTGTGGTGGAGAGTGACGTGTGACAGTGGTGGAGAGTAGTTTGTGACAGTGGTGGAGAGTGGTGAGTGGCAGTGGTGGAGAGTAGTGTGTGACAGTGGTGGAGAGTGGTGTGTGGCAGTGGTGGAGAGTAGTGTGTGACAGTGGTGAAGAGTGGCAGTGGTGGAGAGTGGTGTGTGGCAGTGGTGGAGAGTGGTGATGAGCATTGATGGAGAGTGGAGCGTGGCAGTGGTGGAGAGTGGAGCGTGGCAGTGGTGGAGAGTGGAGTGTGGCAGTGGTGGAGAGTGGTGTGTGGCAGTGGTGGAGAGTGGTGTGTGGCAGTGGTGGAGAGTGGTGTGTGACAGTGGTGGAGAGTAGTGTGTGACAGTGGTGAAGAGTGGTGTGTGGCAATGGTGGAGAGTGGTGTGTGGCAATGGTGGAGAGTGGTGTGTGGCAATGGTGGAGAGTGGTGTGTGGCAGTGGTGGAGAGTGGTGTGTGGCAGTGGTGGAGAGTGGTGAATGGCAGTGGTGGAGTGTTGTGAGGGGCAGTGGTGGAGAGTGGTGTGTGGCAGTAGTGGAGAATGATGTATGAGAGTGGTGGAGAGTGGAGAGGGGCAGTGGTGGAGAGTGGTGAGGGGCAGTGGTGGAGAGAGATGAGGGGAAGTGGTCGAGAGTGGTGAGGGGCAGTGGTGGAGAGAGGTGAGGGGCAGTGGTGGAGAATGGTGTGTGGCAGTGGTGGAGAGTGGTGTGTGACAGTGGTGGAGAGTGGTGTGTGACAGTGGTGGAGAGTGGAGTGTGGCAGTGGTGGAGAGTGGAGTGTGGCAGTGGTGGAGAGTGCTGTGTTGCATAGGTGGAGAGTGGTGTGTGACAGTGGTGGAGAGTAGTGTGTGACAGTGGTGGAGAGTAGTGGGTGACAGTGGTGGAGAGTAGTGTGTGACAATGGTGGAGAGTAGTGTGTGGCAGTGGTGGAGAATGGTGTTTGACAGTGGAGGAGAGTGGTGTGTGACAGTGGTGGAGAGTAGTGTGTGACAGTGGTGGAGAGTGGTGAGTGGCAGTGGTGGAGAGTGGAGTGCGACATTGGTGGAGAGTGGTGTGTGGCAGTGGTGGAGAGTGGTGTGTGGCAGTGGTGGAGAGTGGTGTGTGACAGTGGTGGAGAGTGGTGTGTGACAGTGGTGGAGAGTAGTGTGTGACAGTGGTGAAGAGTGGCAGTGGTGAAGAGTGGTGTGTGACAGTGGTGGAGAGTGGTGTGTGACAGTGGAGGAGAGTGGTGTGTGGCAGTGGTGGAGAGTGGTGTGTGACAGTGGTGGAGAGTGGTGTGTGACAGTGGTGGAGAGTAGTGTGTGACAGTGGTGAAGAGTGGCAGTGGTGAAGAGTGGTGTGTGACAGTGGTGAAGAGTGGCAGTGGTGAAGAGTGGTGTGTGGCAGTGCTGGAGAGTGGTGATGAGCATTGATGGAGAGTGGAGCATGGCAGTGGTGGAGAGTGGAGCGTGGCAGTGGTGGAGAGTGGAGTGTGGCAGTGGTGGAGAGTGGTGTGTGGCAGTGGTGGAGAGTGGTGTGTGGCAGTGGTGGAGAGTGGTGTGTGACAGTGGTGGAGAGTGGTGTGTGACAGTGGTGGAGAGTGGTGTATGGCAGTGTTGGAGAGTGGAGTGTGGCAGTGGTGGAGAGTGGAGTGTGGCAGTGGTGGAGAGTGCTGTGTGGCAGTGGTGGAGAGTGGTGAGGGGCAGTTGTGGAGAGTGATGTGTAGCAGTGGTAGAGAGTGGTGTGTGAGTGTAGTGGAGAGTGACGTGTGACAGTGGTGGAGAGTAGTTTGTGACAGTGGTGGAGAGTGGTGAGTGGCAGTGGTGGAGAGTAGTGTGTGACAGTGGTGGAGAGTGGTGTGTGACAGTGGTGGAGAGTGGTGTGTGACAGTGGTGGAGAGTGGTGTGTGACAGTGGTGGAGAGTGGTGTGTGACAGTGGTGGAGAGTGGTGTGTGACAGTGGTGGAGAGTGGTGTGTGACAGTGGTAGAGATTGATGTGTGACAGTGGTGGAGAGTGATGTGTGACAGTGGTGGAGAGTGGTGTGTGACAGTGGTGGAGAGTGGTGTGTGACAGTGGTAGAGATTGATGTGTGACAGTGGTGGAGAGTGGTGTGTGACAGTGGTCGAGAGTGGTGTGTGACAGTGGTAGAGATTGATGTGTGACAGTGGTGGAGAGTGGTGTGTGACAGTGGTGGAGAGTGGTGTGTGACAGTGGTGGAGAGTGGTGTGTGACAGTGGTGGAGAGTGGTGTGTGAGTGTGGTAGAGAGTGGTGTTTGACAGTGGTGGAGAGTGGTGTGTGACAGTGGTAGAGATTGATGTGCGACAGTGGTGGAGAGTGGTGTGTGCCAGTGGTGGAGAGTGGTGTGTGGCAGTGGTGGAGAGTGGTGTGTGACAGTGGTGGAGAGTGGTGTGTGACAGTGGTGGAGAGTGGTGTGTGGCAGTGGTGGAGAGTAGTGTGTGACAGTGGTGGAGATTGATGTGCGACAGTGGTGGAGAGTGGTGTGTGACAGTGGTGGAGAGTGGTGTGTGGCAGTGGTGGAGAGTGGTGTGTGACAGTGGTGGAGAGTGGTGTGTGGCAGTGGTGGAGAGTGGTGTGTGACAGTGGTGGAGAGTGGTGTGTGGCAGTGGTGGAGAGTGGTGTGTGGCAGTGGTGGAGAGTGGTGTGTGGCAGTGGTGGAGAGTGGTGTGTGGCAGTGGTGGAGAGTGGTGTGTGACAGTGGTGGAGAGTGGTGTGTGGCAGTGGTGGAGAGTGGTGTGTGTGGCAGTGGTGGAGAGTGGTGTATGGCAGTGGTGGAGAGTGGTGTGTGACAGTGGTGGAGAGTGGTGTGTGGCAGTGGTGGAGAGTGGTGTGTGGCAGTGGTGGAGAGTGGTAGTGATACTACCCTCCTCCTCCTCCTCTTCCTCTGCACCACTACTCTCCTCCTCCTCTGAACCACTACCCTCCTCTTCCTCTGCACCACTACCCTCCTCCTCCTCTGCACCACTACCCTCCTCCTCAGAACCACTACCCTCCTCCTCCTCCTCTGCACCACTACCCTCCCCCTCCTCTGAACCACACCCTCCTCCTCCTCCTCCTCTGCACCACTACCCTCCTCCTCTGCACCACTACCCTCCTCGTCTGCACCACTACCCTCCCCCTCCTCCTCTGCACCTCTACCCTCCCCCTCCTCCTCTGCACCTCTACCCTCCCCCTCCTCTGCACCACTACCCTCCCCTTCCTCTGCACCACTACCCTCCTCCTCTGCACCACTACCCTCCTCCTCCTCTGCACCACTGCCCTCCTCCTCCTCGGCACTTCCACCCTCCTCCTCTGCACCACTACCCTCCTCCTCTGCACCACTACCCTCCTCCTCCTCTGCACCACTACCCTCCTCCTCCTCTGCACCACTACCCTCCTCCTCCTCTGCACCACTACCCTCCTCCTCTGCACCACTACCCTTCTCCTCTGCACCACTACCCTCCTCCTCTGCACCACTACCCTCCTCCTCCTCTGCACCACTACCCTCCTCCTCCTCTGCACCATTACCCTCCTCCTCTGCACCACTACCCTCCTCCTCTGCACCACTACCCTCCTCCTCCTCTGCACCACTACCCTCCTCCTCCTCTGCACCACTACCCTCCTCCTCCTCTGCACCACTACCCTCCTCCTCCTCTGCACCACTACCCTCCTCCTCTGCACCACTACCCTCCTCCTCCTCTGCACCACTACCCTCCTCCTCCTCTGCACCACTACCCTCCTCCTCCTCTGCACCACTACCCTCCTCCTCCTCTGCACCACTACCCTCCTCCTCCTCTGCACCACTACCCTCCTCCTCCTCTGCACCACTACCCTCCTCCTTCTCTGCACCACTACCCTCCTCCTCCTCTGCACCACTACCCTCCTCCTCCTCTGCACCACTACCCTCCTCCTCCTCTGCACCACTACCCTCCTCCTCCTCTGCACTACTACCCTCCTCCTCTTTAAGAGGCGGGTGTGAGGTGTAGCCAGGTGTGGGCTTCAGTTTTCACTTTCATCTGCAGGTGTAGGTGATGAGAGTAGTCAGGTGTGGGCTTCAGTGTTCCCTTTCATCTGCAGGTGTGGGTGGAGAGAGACTCCTGCGAGGACTTCACCGGAGGGGCGTCACCGGTCGCTTGCTTGAGATTTGGATCCGGGACAGTAAGGAGAACAAGAAGTACCTCCGAGAGCTCGCTGCGTCCCTTAACAATTTTAATGTTAAAATATGGTAGATTGTTGAGACCAGCCTCACGAGACCAATAATATACAAGGACACATCTACGAGGAGCTGGTTGTTGAGACCTGCCTCACGAGACCAATGTAGAAGTACATTACAATTCAATGATTATGATGTACATCTTTCAATGAGATGATTACATCTCATCAAGTATTAGATGTACATGTGTAGATGTACAGCAATCTACAGATGTACATGTGTAGATGTACAGTAAAATGTACATGATGTACTCCAGATGTACTCCTTTCATCAAAATATGTGGTTCGTATTTGGTTAAATTCTTGTGCCAACCCGCAGATCTTGATGTTGCAACTGCTGTGTACTGGTCACTATATATCTTCTGCATTGCTCTATTGCTAATTACTTTCTTAATCTTTGATAGACTCTGTGGTATGTAAATGTCTACATTTCTTCTCTTAGTTGCAAGTTTTGCAGCATCGTCTGCAATGTCATTTCCAGTTATTCCCATGTGACTTGGCACCCAGTTGACAGTACCCAACGGCCTTGATGTTGGAGTGTTTGCATTTTAGTATGCTGGTGGAATGATGAGTTTTTGTATGCTGGTGGTATTAATGAGTTTTTGTTTTGATGATAGTGAGAATGAGTTTTGGTATACGTTGTTTGTATGAGTTTTGGCATGTTGGAGGTATGAATGTATTTTATTGTGCTGGTGGTACCTTCCTTGAGGTTACCTTGAGGCCGTTTAGGGCCTTACCGTCCCCGCGGCCCGGTCCTCGACCAGGCCTCCTCGTTGCTGGATAGGTTAACCAGGCTGTTGGACGCGGCTGCTAGCAGACTGTCGTATGAATCACAGCCTGGTTGATCAGAGCTTATCAAGTTCCCTCTTGAACACTGTGAGAGATCGGCTAGTTATACCCCTTATGTGTAGCGGAAGGTATAGATAAGCAACCTTACAGTCTGTAGTGGAAGGTATAGATAAGCATTTGTCTCCTGATTTTATGAATAAGTTTTGGTATGTAATTGATATATTAGCATTTTCTACACTTTATTATCAATATGACTTTCTTTACTACTGTTTATTGGATCACTATTATTAGTTTTGGGTCTTTATTTGTTACGAGATCTTAGTTATTGTAACATTTTAGGGATTTTAGACATTTGGGAATTTTTGTCTGACTTTAGTCTGTCTTAACCTTATTATCCTCATGATCAAGCAGGAGCATATATACACCTGTTCTATTGTAAGTTTTTAATGTACAACTAAATACAGTAAGTTGCCGACTGTACCTTACAATTATGCATTAAGCAGCTTACCGTATATGCACTTTCATATTATCAGTATCCTATTGTAAACGTGCTCTAATACAGTTGCTAGCCTTTTGGGCACATACTTTATTACAGTAAGTAACGTACTGTTCAAGTAGTTTAATACAGTAAGTGTCCTTCTACACACTTAAATGAACAATTTCTTTAGTAAAGAAATTACCATATGTACGCCTGCTTTGATACAGTAAGTAGTACTGTACTTTATTTTATATAATAAAGTACTACAACTATTAAAGTCAATACATGCATTATTTGAAATACAGTAACATATAACTTTAAACAATATAAACACTTTTATTTGCCCTCATTTTCTGAGGCCTGTTGTTTGGAGGTATTAACTTGCTAGTGGTATATGATATGACCTTTTCAACAGAAACAGAGTAAGACAAATTAGAGTGGTAAACGTTGTCAATGGTCCTTAGGACTCTGGCCTGAGACCTGTCTTGTTTAAAGTATATAAACCACGTAGATAAAAAATAAATGAATTTTCTTAATAAATTAAGAAAAACTTAATACGATACAAGAAGACTTAGGCTTTTAAAATTTAACAAAACTTTTGCATGTGCTGGTCAAAACTGTTTATGCTCAGTTTAATATTACGTTGACTTTCCTTTAAATGACTGGAGAGGAAAGTCTCATTTTGATAATTTTCTCAAATTCTTCACCTTCATTATACCTCACTATCAAACTGTTGCTGCTGACAGTGAGAACAGTAACCAACCTTAAAACATTTAAACTGGGAGAACGCCACTATTGCTGACCTGAAAAAGCTTGGTGTCTGTTTAACAGAAAACTTGATAATATTCATATATCAATTATTGCAACTGTCAACACAAATCTTCAGTCTAATATCTATCAAAACAGTTTCAATTACTCTTTTTTTTCATCTGTTATGTCAGTGCTGGTTAAGGAAGGGGAGAGAGAATCCTTCCAAAAAACTAATAGAAGAAGTATGCCTGGTTGGAATTGTCACGTTAAAGCTTTCCAAATTACATCTATTATTGGGATACCCTGTGGCAAGATGCTGGGTGTCCCATAGATGGCTGGGATACCCTGTGGCCAGATGCTGGTGCCCCAGAGATGGCTGGGATACCCTGTGGCAAGATGCTGGGTGTCCCATAGATGGCTGGGATACCCTGTGGCAAGATGCTGGTGCCCCAGAGATGGCTGGGATACTCTGTGGCAAGATGCTGGTGTCCCAGAGATGGCTGGGATACCCTGTGGCAAGATGCTGGTGCCCCAGAGATGGCTGGGATACCCTGTGGCAAGATGCTGGTGTCCCAGAGATGGCTGGGATACCCTGTGGCAAGATGCTGGTGCCCCAGAGATGGCTGGGATACCCTGTGGCAAGATGCTGGTGCCCCAGAGATGGCTGGGATACCCTGTGGCAAGATGCTGGTGTCCCAGAGATGGCTGGGATACCCTGTGGCAAGATGCTGGTGCCCCAGAGATGGCTGGGATACCCTGTGGCAAGATGCTGGTGCCCCAGAGATGGCTGGGATACCCTGTGGCAAGATGCTGGTGTCCCAGAGATGGCTGGGATACCCTGTGGCAAGATGCTGGTGCCCCAGAGATGGCTGGGATACTCTGTGGCAAGATGCTGGTGCCCCAGAGATGGCTGCCTGTCCCAGACCAGACCAAGAACTAGTGCTCTAGCCATCATATTATCAACAGGATGTAAGACAAAACAAATATTTTACAATCAAAGGATTTCTCATTGCCTTTAAAGACAAAACGGTTTATGAATTTCGTGATGAAATTATTAAATTATGAGAGTAAGGAACGTCGTTGAAGATTCCTCTGGGCCTGTATTACATGTAATACTTTCGGAGATAAGTATTCTACACTATACAGCAGCGCTGTATACAGGACACGAGACTGAACCTGACCTTACAGCAAAATGATGTCCAAATAAACCCATCCTCATCCTTCCCCCCCCCCTCCTCCTCCTCATTCTCTCCCTGCCTGTACCACATCACTCCACACACACACTCACACAGTACACAATGCACAACCTACTAATCATAGAATTAAGATGTGAATAAGGCTGTTTTTCTAAAATGTTTCTACCTCTTGTATTTCGCCATTCCAAACGATCATTCCCGAGCGGTAGCCAAAACTGGGTTCTTGAAATTCTCGCAAAGGTTTGATCGGGCAACTAACAGCCTTGTAGCAGGCTTAGGCTATCGATAGGTTCAATTACCAACTGTTCAAGTAGCTCTTGTTGCCTAACAACCAGACGTTAGCAGCCTCGGCCGAACTAACACCAATCAGCCACTTAGTCTACCAAGACACAACGCAAACATCCACCTTAGTATAGATTAGACTAGGCTTCCTGGCTCCACAAGGTCATGACGGCCAAAGTCAGGTTCATGAGATCACCCAGATTACCTACAAAAAATGTGTTCAAAATAACGAATGGAGCCATCTTGTTGGTACACAATGCAGACCTTCCAGAACTCCTTTCGACTGACAGTCTGAACAAACTATTGGAGAAGGTGGATCACAGTCTACCCCCCGGCCGAATTCCAAGCCAAACGCACTATCTTTGTACATAGGATCCATGACATCATCATGGATCACTCAGTTGACGAGATATCTGCAGAAATCTGGAGAAAAAACAGAGATAATAAAATAATTCATGCCCACTGGTTCACAACTCTGTCCCACGACAACCAAGTACTGAAGCTAACTCTGGCTTCACCGGAGCAAGCAGCACAAGTCTGCAACCTTGGCTTTTCTGCATTTGGCATCACGTCTGGCCCTGACCAAATCACCCTACAGAGGTTTCACAAGCTCAAACAATGCTTCAAATACTTCCAGTATGACCACTATTCCAGTGCATGCAACATTGAAATCCCCAAGTGCAGCAGGTGTGCAAGGGAACACAACTACAGGGAATGCACAAGCCATGCACAAGCCATAGTGCACACCCAAGTGTGCACTATGCAATGGTGCACACATTGCAATCTCTCATTTGTGTCCCCATAAAAAGGATGCAATCAAGAAAGCACAAGAAACGGTGACAACAGCCCGTCAACAAGCAGCAATCACCATTCCTGCCCCTCCTCCACCAGTAAACGCCTGGGGTAACCCCAACCAACAAGAGGCACAATGGCCTGTCCCCTGTCCACATGTCCATGGACTCGTTGGCCTACTTGTCTCCTAACAACACAACAGCCGCCGGCCAGGACCAAGCACAACCCAACAACCCCAACCCAAGTACTCTCCATCCCCAGGCCTCATCCAACGCTCAAGAGATACCAAACTCCCAGAATCACCCCGGCCCCTCCACCCCGACAAACTAGCAAACACCCAGGTCCACCTTTCCTACAGTAGTCTCAGACAGGATTATACTCAAAGCCCTCACAAGCACCCTTGCAATAAGAAACCCTAGACGCACTCAGCGCTTCACACACCACAGTTCCACACCCAGCAGCTCCACACACCACTGTCCTAAGAGGCTCAGGGCCAACTCTAACAGCCGAAGCTCATCCCCTGAGGACAGGATAAGGGCAAGCAACCCCCCTAATACTCCATCTGTGAGTGACTCTAGCACTACAAACGTGGACATCGAGAACAGTAGCGACAACAAAAAACCCTCAATTGTACAGCAACGTGTGGAAAACCTCATCCATCCCCCCTGCCGGAACCAGGAACATGATCCCTGGTCCAAAAGACCTATCCTCCACCTACACACACATCAGAAGCCAAACCGAAGTTAACAACACTGACACTCGAGCCGAACAAACACATACGACTCGCAACCAACAACGGGGATCACCATTCTTCAAGTGAATATCAGACTCTACTTCAACAACAGATACCTCCTCACCCTGGAGGTAGCCAGACTTAACCCAGATATTATCTTACTCAATGAAGCAGCGGTTAGACAGGACCAGCACATCTCTCTTTGGGGATATTCTACTATGGAGGTCAACAGGGGGATGCACAGCGGGTGGCAATCCTAATAAAGAGAAGGCTTTCCTACCGCCCCATCCTCATAGAAGATGACCACTTCCTTGCAACAGAATTCACCACCTCACACGGCCCCCCCTAATCGTCTGCACCGCATACCTACCCCCAAGACTCGCTTACCTCCCCTCTATCCCACTCAACAGGCTGCTCGACAGGACACTCCCAACTATAATTGCAGGAGACCTGAATGCCCACCACCACCAGGCCCTATTCAACGCTCCTACCAGAGCAGACCTAAAGGGCAGACAGCTCTTCAGTTTAATGCAAAACAGAGACCTCTCCATCGAAGGCCCCCACTTCAAGACATTCTTTGCTGGCAATGTGAGTGGCACCGCTGACATATTACTGACCAACAGAGACTGTGACCTGTTCCACTGCAGAGTGACCCCAGGCAAGAACGTGGTGTCTGATCACATCCCTGTGGTTACCACACTCTAAGCTACCCCCTTCTAGTTTGTGACACCTCCCAGGCCCAGACTGGAAACCATGCGAGCCTGGGACTATGACACCTTCCTCACTGACGACCCCATAATCGAGTTTGACAACCTACCCACCCAAACAATAGACCAAGCAGTAAACACCATCCACAACCACATCCAGCTTGCAACTGAGGCCACCTGTGAAAGATCCACCACCAATATAAACCGACCCAAGAAATCAGAGGTAAAATGAATGAGTACCAGCGAGCCTGTCAAAGCCAATACAAAACTGTCCAGCCACCAGTGTTGTCCCTACAAACACTCAGAAGGGGAACCTTAGACCTAATGCTAACTCATTAGAGCCACATATGGGGAACCCTTGTGAGACAGGCCAACCAGTACAAAAAGGAGCCGGGAGCCTTCTGGCGTAAGATCAGACAGCTCTTGGGATCGGCTAACCCCAGTCTCACCTGCCTCGTACACACATTCCTGGATGATGATGACGAGGAACAACAGAAAAAAATAAGACCCACAAGAACAGGCTGACCTCATCGGTGCAAAATGGAAAAAAGACACTCACGGCCTCAAACAGCAGAGCCTTTAACAACATTCACTTCATCCGTGTCAACCAATGGACAACAGAAAACGCTGCCTCCCTTCTCAGCACCCCCTTGATAGACCTGACAACCCTCCAAGACGACCACCCACTAACAAGACCCATAACTATGGTAGAGATGAGAGGAGTCATTAAAAACATCCGAGATAAGGCTCCAGAACCATCGGGGATCAAAGCAAAGCGGATCAAATTCCTACCAGGCAATTTTTTGCAATCCCTACTCAACCTATTCAATGCCATGTTGGCTTCTGGTCACATTCCCTTAGGTTTCAAATCGGCCAAGATGATATTCATTCCCAAACCCAAGAAAGACCCCCCACCAGCCTGGAAACTACCGTCCAATCTCCCTCTTAGACACAATAAGCAAGTACTTTGAAAAAATCATGTACAACCATCTCAACATGGAGTACAAAAAACAACGTCACAAAAAAACAGTTTGGCTTTCGAGGTCAACCTTGCACGCAACAAACATTATCTAAGATGCGGTGAGCTCAATTCGCCAGCAAAAACAGGTAGCCCTGATTGCGACGAGGGACGTCCACAAGGCCTTCGTCAGCCTATGGCACGATGGTCTGGTGAACAAATTAGCAGAATTGCCAGCCCAAAACTGGACCCTCCTAAGTGTCATCAGAAACTTCCTAAAAAACAGACAAGTTACTCCGAATTTCAAGGCGAAAGCTGCAGCAGTCCTCACCCCAACAGCTGGAGTTCCCATGGGTCGTGCCTGAGCCCGGTCCTCTTCAACATTTTTGTAAATGACCAGCCCCAACCGGAGTACAGGGACATCATTATTGTCCAATTTGCGGACGGCGAAACACACGTAATAACATCTAATCCAAGAAGCCAAGCAGCCAAACATGCAACTGTAACCCGTAAGGCGAACGTAGAACTAGCCAGGACTGCTAACTGGGAAAGAAAATGGAGGATCACCACTAACCCAGAAAAGATCCAAATAAGCACTGTTGGATGTATGGCTTTCTCAATTGAAAACGAGGGGAGGAATAAGGATCAGGGGTGAACCTATAGCCATCTCAAACTCCAACACAGTGCTCAGATACAACTTTAACAGTTTACTCAACTCCACCCAATACGTCTCCCAGAAGACAGCGATGGCTAGGGGTTCCTTGTTGAGGCTCTTCCGCTTTAGACAAGCACCATCCCACATCAAGCTCCACCTGTACTGAATGATAATAAGGCCTAGCCTGGAGTACCCTTACGTCCACCTGAACCTTACCAAAAAACAAACTTGCTGAAGATCCAACGGGTACAAAATAAAGCACTTCGGTTTACAGAGGGCCTGTCACTGATGAATATGGTAAGAACAGACCAACTCCATGAGACACTCAACATGATGCCAATGAACATCAGGCTCAGCTACCTGGCCAGAAGGCAGCAGTACCGCATGAAGCACATGTACGTCCCAGACCCCGAAGATCCCTATGAAGGAGTAAACACCACCAGCGACTACGAGATCCATGAACCACCACACAGGACCAGAAGAATAACTTTCTAACAAAAAGTGATCAGACACATCCATGATCAGGCCTTCCCAAGACCTCAAATACTAAGTGGCCTGCCAGACGACCCAGATGAGTGGCCCATCCCGGACCCGATCTATAACTAATAAAGAATTAAAAAAAAAAATTAAAAAAAATAAAAACAACCAAAACCTTTTTTGTGCTACCAGAAGAGTAACTACCCTGATGTTGCTAAGATTAAACTCTTGCAGCCAACTCCACCTAGGGCTTCCAGACACCAGCTAGGACACAAACACTAGCCACCCAGCCAAAGTACTGGCAACCCAACATACCACAAACCCAAACAAACGACACTCACATGTCAACCCATGGTGGACAGGCCACCGAACTTTCTAACCTTCTCTCTCTCAACACCCGCATCCTCTTCCAGAATTTCACCTCCCCATACCCTCTACCTCCCCCATCCTTTCCAAACCCTTTGGACATCAAAGGAAAGAAAGAAAAGACCAAATTAGTTCAGGAATGATTTTTCTTGGCCGGTGTTGAACTTAAGCAGATGTACCTTTCTGAAGCTGAGGTCTCCATGCTTCGATACAATAATACAAGGACAAGAGATTTATACTGTTGAAAAAAAATAGTTACTCTATTTTCAATTAAATCAAAGTTACGTCTGACTATTCCTCGGATATGGTTGGTTTCTTTTACTGCAGCTTCCACTTGTTGAGCAACTTTCGATTTGATTTGTGGATCCTGACTCCAAGGTCCTTCTTCATCAACCTCCTGCAAGGTAATATTTTTTAATTGATAGTTGTGATGTGCAATGTTATGCCCCACATGCAAGGTCTTTGTATTTTTCGTAGTTAAAGAGCATCTGCCAATCGTCCGACACTTGTGGAGTTCATGTAGATCGCTTTGTAAGGCCTCAATATTATGTTCACTCCATACTTTACAATAAATCTTAGCGACATCTTCAATTTTGATGATATGGTTTGTGATATTCTATTCTATGTCATTGATGTATATGACAAAAAGGGTTAGCCCCAAAATGGAACCTTCCGGTACTCCACTCACCACATTTCTCCAGTCAGAGATATTTCCATTTAGGACGACACTTTGCTTTCTTTGTTTTAATCATTGTTTGATCCATTCTAATATTCTACCAAATATTCCATGTGTTTGTACTTTCCATGTCAGTCTTTCATATGGTACATTATCAAAAGCTTTAGCAAAGTTTAAGTATACTACATGTACTAGAAGTCCTTGTCTGAATAGTTGATTGTCATTTCCAAAACCTGGAGCAGTTTGTAAGGCATGATTTATTTTTAAGAAGGCCATTGTTGTGACCCAAAGTGAAGGAGTGAATAAATTCGAAAATCTCTCTCAGAGTATGGGGCAAGGGAAGTGTGTATAAATGGGTGTGTGTGTGTGTGTGGAAGGAAGCTAGTGGAGACATCTGGGACGTCAGAATGTCGGTACCGTCTAAGAATTA
This sequence comes from Procambarus clarkii, assembly GCF_040958095.1. Classification (NCBI taxonomy): domain Eukaryota; kingdom Metazoa; phylum Arthropoda; class Malacostraca; order Decapoda; family Cambaridae; genus Procambarus; species Procambarus clarkii. Next base: position 50,412,129 of record NC_091168.1, read on the forward strand.
TCCGCCAGTTATGTCTGCTATAAGGAAGGCGTTACTTTAAGGACACAGTGTGGCCGGAAACGCACAAGGGCTGGTTGTGTGGAGGGCCAGAGGACATATGTGACAGATGTGGATTTGGGAGTTGACATTTGGCTGGAGCAAGTGATGGAAGGTAGTTCTATCCTGCATGTCAGACTGGGCGGCGATCCAGTGGAAGCCGATGGTACATCAACAGAGTACCTGTCGACAACTGAGGCCATCAGTTGTCGACATGTCCTAGTCTGGTTGCCTCCACACCTCAATGTAGCAGTTTGGTTTACGTGAGTGTGCATCTTAACTAGCATATTATGATGCTATGCTACTGATGTTAGCATCATACTGATGAGATGATGTTAGGTGGTGGGTGCTAGAGCTCCTAGTTAGAGTTCCGATTTCCCGGGTGTTAAGGGCGCGACACAAGTGTTAAGTGGCAGACTAAAGCATAACTAACGAACCTACGACACTGCAATAAAATATCATCCGAAGTCAACCTGCTCTCGCACAAGACAGCACATATATGACTTATTGTTTATAGTCACTATTTCGCTTGTAAATAAATACATATGAGATATATTCCAAGTCATATTTTTTTTTTCAAGGCACTAACTTTTTCTCAGTTTTATTAAACAATAGAGATTTTATAAACAAAATTGACAATATCCTAGGTTACTTTACAATTGATTTAAATATTTTAGTTTAGTTTCATTATTTTTATATAACTGTAATATCAGTATAGGTATAGATTCAGTACTAATTGTATATCTTAACATACTAAAAAAGGTTAGGTTAGGTTGTGGTTTTCTATTCAGCTTTTCAGGGTAAACTCAAATGTTCACAATAAATTAGTATGTCCCATATGCACTTATTCATAAGAAATATATTGACTATAAGCAAGTGCGAGATCGGGTTGCAGAAGCGATATATGAGTGGCAGAAAGAGGCCTATGATTTGGAATTCAAGTGTGGTGCTAACCATAGCTGGCGGCTATCTTGATTTTAACTTGAGATAGTTTCGGGGCTTCACGACCCGGTCCTCGACCAGGCCTCCTTAATGTTATACTCCCAAAGGAAGCAACCCTTAGCAGCTGTCTAACTCCCAGACACGTAATTACTGCTAGGTAACAGGGGCATCAGGGTATAAGAAACTCTGTCCATTTGTTTCCACCTCCACCGGGATCGAACCCCGAACCTTAAGACTACGAATCCGAAGCACTGTCCACCCAGCTGTTAGGCCCTACTCAGGGGCATTCAAAAAGTTAAAGGAGGAACAGAAGGCTACACTACAGGCTCAAGGCCTTTCCCAGTATTTACAGCTAAGTGGATCAGTGTGCTGGGCAACATGAATGTTATCGTGTACTAATATTATTAATCAACAAACAAAAAAGACAAAAATATATAAACAGAAAAGCAAGGTATATTCTTTTGGGTGAGTATCCTCCCAGAGCGCCAGCAATGTAGCAGAGACGGCAGGAAGTTATGATAAATGTGACCCGTGTAATTGTGCTGTGGGGCCCAGGTCCAAACATCCAACCACAAGTTGCAAAGTTGTATATGACGGTTTGTGCCTCATGATCTCGGTCCCTTTGTGTGAGACATACACCAACGGTTGCCTCGTGTGAGATATACACCAACGGTCACCTTGTGTGAGACATACACCAACGGTTGCCTTGTGTGAGACATACACCAACGGTCACCTTGTGTGAGACATACACCAACGGTTGCCTTGTGTGAGACATACACCAACGGTTGCCTTGTGTGAGACATACACCAACGGTCACATTTGTGTGAGACATACACCAACGGTCACTTTGTGTGAGACATACACCAACGGTTGCCTTGTGTGAGACATACACCAACGGTTGCCTTGTGTGAGACATACACCAACGGTTGCCTTGTGTGAGACATACACCAACGGTCACCTTGTGTGAGACATACACCAACGGTTGCCCTGTGTGAGACATACACCAACGGTTGCCTTGTGTGAGACATACACCAACGGTGGCCTTGTGTGTGACATACACCAACGGTTGCCTTGTGTGAGACATACACCAACGGTTGCCTTGTGTGAGACATACACCAACGGTCACCTTGTGTGAGACATACACCAACGGTTGCCTTGTGTAAGACATACACCAAAGGTTGCCTTGTGTGAGACATACACCAACAGTCACCTTGTGTGAGACATACACCAACGGTTGCCTTGTGTGAGACATTCACCAACGGTTGCCTTGTGTGAGACATACACCAACGGTGGCCTTGTGTGTGACATACACCAACGGTTGCCTTGTGTGAGACATACACCAACGGTTGCCTTGTGTGAGACATACACCAACGGTTGCCTTGTGTGAGACATACACCAACGGTCACCTTGTGTGAGATATACACCAACGGTCACCTTGTGTGAGACATACACCAACGGTCACTTTGTGTGAGACATACACCAGCGGTCACCTTGTGTGAGACATACACCAACCGTCACCTTGTGTGAGACATACACCAACGGTCACCTTGTGTGAGACAAACACCAACGGTGGCCTTGTGTGAGACATACACCAAAAATCACCTTGTGTGAGACATACACCAACGGTGGCCTTTTGTGAGACATACACCAACAGTCCCCTTGTGTGAGACATACACCAACGGTGGCCTTGTGTGACATATACACCAACGGTTTCCTTGTGTGAGACATACAGCAACGGTCACCTTGTGTGAGACATACACCAACGGTCCCCTTGTGTGAGACATACACCAACGGTCGCCTTCTGTCAGACATACACCAACGGTCCCCTTGTGAGAGATATACACCAACGGTCACCTTGTGTGAGACATACACCAACGGTCGCCTTGTGTGAGACATACACCAATGGTCTCCTTGTGTGAGACATACACCAACAGTAGCCTTGTATGAGGCATACACGAAAGGTGGCCTTGTGTGAGACATACACCAACGGTCCCCTTGTGTGAGACATACACCAACGGTGCCCTTGTGTGAGGCATACCCCAACGGTCCCCTTGTGTGAGACATACACCAACGGTCCCCTTGTGTGAGACATACTCCAACGGTGGCCTTGTGTGAGACATACAACAACGATCCCCTTGTGTGAGACATACACCAACGGTCCCCTTGTGTGAGACATACTCCAACGGTGGCCTTGTGTGAGACATACAACAACGGTCCCCTTGTGTAAGACATACACTAACGGTCGCCTTGTGTGAGACATACACCAACGGTGGCCTTGTGTGAGACATACACCAAAAGTCACCTTGTGTGAGACATACACCAACGGTTGCCTTGTGTGAGACATACACCAACGGTCACCTTGTGTGAGACATACACCAACGGTTGCCTTGTGTGAGACATACACCAACGGTTGCCTTGTGTGAGACATACACCAACGGTCACATTTGTGTGAGACATACACCAACGGTCACTTTGTGTGAGACATACACCAACGGTTGCCTTGTGTGAGACATACACCAACGGTTGCCTTGTGTGAGACATACACCAACGGTTGCCTTGTGTGAGACATACACCAACGGTCACCTTGTGTGAGACATACACCAACGGTTGCCCTGTGTGAGACATACACCAACGGTTGCCTTGTGTGAGACATACACCAACGGTGGCCTTGTGTGTGACATACACCAACGGTTGCCTTGTGTGAGACATACACCAACGGTTGCCTTGTGTGAGACATACACCAACGGTCACCTTGTGTGAGACATACACCAACGGTTGCCTTGTGTAAGACATACACCAAAGGTTGCCTTGTGTGAGACATACACCAACAGTCACCTTGTGTGAGACATACACCAACGGTTGCCTTGTGTGAGACATTCACCAACGGTTGCCTTGTGTGAGACATACACCAACGGTGGCCTTGTGTGTGACATACACCAACGGTTGCCTTGTGTGAGACATACACCAACGGTTGCCTTGTGTGAGACATACACCAACGGTTGCCTTGTGTGAGACATACACCAACGGTCACCTTGTGTGAGATATACACCAACGGTCACCTTGTGTGAGACATACACCAACGGTCACTTTGTGTGAGACATACACCAGCGGTCACCTTGTGTGAGACATACACCAACCGTCACCTTGTGTGAGACATACACCAACGGTCACCTTGTGTGAGACATACACCAACGGTGGCCTTGTGTGAGACATACACCAAAAATCACCTTGTGTGAGACATACACCAACGGTGGCCTTTTGTGAGACATACACCAACAGTCCCCTTGTGTGAGACATACACCAACGGTGGCCTTGTGTGACATATACACCAACGGTTTCCTTGTGTGAGACATACAGCAACGGTCACCTTGTGTGAGACATACACCAACGGTCCCCTTGTGTGAGACATACACCAACGGTCGCCTTCTGTCAGACATACACCAACGGTCCCCTTGTGAGAGATATACACCAACGGTCACCTTGTGTGAGACATACACCAACGGTCGCCTTGTGTGAGACATACACCAATGGTCTCCTTGTGTGAGACATACACCAACAGTAGCCTTGTATGAGGCATACACGAAAGGTGGCCTTGTGTGAGACATACACCAACGGTCCCCTTGTGTGAGACATACACCAACGGTGCCCTTGTGTGAGGCATACCCCAACGGTCCCCTTGTGTGAGACATACACCAACGGTCCCCTTGTGTGAGACATACTCCAACGGTGGCCTTGTGTGAGACATACAACAACGATCCCCTTGTGTGAGACATACACCAACGGTCCCCTTGTGTGAGACATACTCCAACGGTGGCCTTGTGTGAGACATACAACAACGGTCCCCTTGTGTAAGACATACACTAACGGTCGCCTTGTGTGAGACATACACCAACGGTGGCCTTGTGTGAGACATACACCAAAAGTCACCTTGTGTGAGACATACACAAACGGTGGCCTTGTGTGAGACATACCCCAACGGTCACCTTGTGTGAGACATACACCAACGGTGGCCTTGTGTGAGACATACACCAACGGTCCCCTTGTGTGAGACATACACCAACGGTCCCCTTGTGTGAGACATACACCAACGGTCCCCTTGTGTGAGACATACACCAACGGTCCCCTTGTGTGAGACATACACCAACGGTCACCTTTTGTGAGACATACACCAACGGTCCCCTTGTGTGAGATATACACCAAAGGTGACCTTGTGTGAGACATACACTAATGGTCCCCTTGTGTGAAACATACACCAACGGTCCCCTTGTGTGAGAAATACACCAACCGTCACCTTGTGTAAGACATACACCAACTATCACCTTTTGTGAGACATACACCAACGGTGGCTTTGTGTGAGACATACCCCAACGGTCGCCTTGTGTGAGACATACACCAACGGTCACCTTGTGTGAGACATACACCAACGGTCAACTTGTGTGAGACATACACCAAAGGTCACCTTGTGTGAGACATACACCAACGGTCACCTTGTGTGAGACATACACCAACGCTCACCTTGTGTGAGACATACACCAACGGTCCCCTTGTGTGAGACATTCACCAATGGTCACCTTGTGTGAGACATACACCAACGGTCACCTTGTGTGAGACATACACCAACGGTGGCCTTGTGTGAGACACACACCAATGATCCCCCTTTTGTGAGACATACACCAACGGTCACCTTGTGTGAGACATACATCAACGGTCACCTTGTGTGAGATATACACCAACGGTCACCTTGTGTGAGACATACACCAACGGTCACCTTGTGTGAGACATACACCAACGGTCACCTTGTGTGAGACATACACCAACGGTCACCTTGTGTAAAACATACACCAACGGTCATTTTGTGTGAGACATACACCAACGGTGGCCTTGTGTGAGACATACACCAACGGTGGCCTTGTGTGGGACATACACCAACGGTGGCCTTGTGTGAGACATACACCAACGGTCACCCTATGTGAGATATACACCAACGGTCACCTTGTGTGAGACATACACCAACGGTGGCCTTGTGAGTGACATACACCAACGGAGTCCTTGTGTGAGACATACTCCAACGGTCCCCTTGTGTGAGACATACACCAACGGTCCCCTTGTGTGAGACATTCACCAACGGTGGCCTCGTGTGAGACATACACCAACGGTCCCCTTGTGTGAGACATACACCAACGGTCCCCTTGTGTGAGAAATACACTAACGGTCGCCTTGTGTGAGACATACACCAGCGGTGGCCTTGTGTGAGACATACACCAACGGTCCCGTTGTGTGAGACATAACCCAACGGTCCCCTTGTGTGAGACATACACCAACGGTGGCCTTGTGTGAGACACACCCCAAAGGTCCCCTTGTGTGAGACATACACTAACGGTCCCCTTGTGTGAGGCATACCCCAACGGTCCCCTTGTGTGAGACATACACCAACGGTCCCCTTGTGTGAGACATACACCAACGGTCCCCTTGTGTGAGACATACACCAACGGTCCCCTTGTGTGAGACATACACCAACGGTCACCTTTTGTGAGACATACACCAACGGTCCCCTTGTGTGAGATATACACCAAAGGTGACCTTGTGTGAGACATACACTAATGGTCCCCTTGTGTGAAACATACACCAACGGTCCCCTTGTGTGAGAAATACACCAACCGTCACCTTGTGTAAGACATACACCAACTATCACCTTTTGTGAGACATACACCAACGGTGGCTTTGTGTGAGACATACCCCAACGGTCGCCTTGTGTGAGACATACACCAACGGTCACCTTGTGTGAGACATACACCAACGGTCAACTTGTGTGAGACATACACCAAAGGTCACCTTGTGTGAGACATACACCAACGGTCACCTTGTGTGAGACATACACCAACGCTCACCTTGTGTGAGACATACACCAACGGTCCCCTTGTGTGAGACATTCACCAATGGTCACCTTGTGTGAGACATACACCAACGGTCACCTTGTGTGAGACATACACCAACGGTGGCCTTGTGTGAGACACACACCAATGATCCCCCTTGTGTGAGACATACACTAACGGTCACCTTGTGTGAGACATACATCAACGGTCACCTTGTGTGAGATATACACCAACGGTCACCTTGTGTGAGACATACACCAACGGTCACCTTGTGTGAGACATACACCAACAGTCACCTTGTGTGAGACATACACCAACGGTCACCTTGTGTAAAACATACACCAACGGTCATTTTGTGTGAGACATACACCAACGGTGGCCTTGTGTGAGACATACACCAACGGTGGCCTTGTGTGGGACATACACCAACGGTGGCCTTGTGTGAGACATACACCAACGGTCACCCTATGTGAGATATACACCAACGGTCACCTTGTGTGAGACATACACCAACGGTGGCCTTGTGAGTGACATACACCAACGGAGTCCTTGTGTGAGACATACTCCAACGGTCCCCTTGTGTGAGACATACACCAACGGTCCCCTTGTGTGAGACATTCACCAACGGTGGCCTCGTGTGAGACATACACCAACGGTCCCCTTGTGTGAGACATACACCAACGGCCCCCCTTGTGTGAGACATACACCAACGGTCCCCTTGTGTGAGACATACACCAACGGTCCCCTTGTGTGAGAAATACACTAACGGTCGCCTTGTGTGAGACATACACCAGCGGTGGCCTTGTGTGAGACATACACCAACGGTCCCGTTGTGTGAGACATAACCCAACGGTCCCCTTGTGTGAGACATACACCAACGGTGGCCTTGTGTGAGACACACCCCAAAGGTCCCCTTGTGTGAGACATACACTAACGGTCCCCTTGTGTGAGGCATACCCCAACGGTCCCCTTGTGTGAGACATACACCAACGGTCCCCTTGTGTGAGACATACTCCAACGGTGGCCTTGTGTGAGACATACACCAACGGTCCCCTTGTGTGAGACATACACTAACGGTCGCCTTGTGTGAGACATACACCAACGGTGGCCTTGTGTGAGACATACTCCAACGGTCACCTTGTGTGAGACATACACCAACGGTCACCTTGTGTGAGACATACACCAACGGTCCCCTTGTGTGAGACATATGTTACCTATCGTTCGTTACGGCTCGTGACCCTACAGCAGCCAAGCTTTAATTATGTCTAGGGATACGAGAAAACTGCTGTTCTCAAGAGCGGATCACCAGTATAACCCCTTAATAAGAAATGAGCACATAAATAAAAACCTTCCTTTAGGACTGAAGAATAGATACAAAATATTATATAGATATATATTCAAGACAGTATAATATAAAAACATAGATGGTCAAGTTAACTTATACAACAAACAAGGTATTGTCATTCTCCTAATATAGTATAATAAAATATGGCACAACAAGAAATAAGCAGACTTATCTCCCACATGTTACTCCGTCGAGTCCTGTTCAGCTACTGAACTCTCGCTCTGTCGCCACCCATATTCTCACCTCCCGTCTGCCTCATCCCAGGATGAGGGATGGAAACTAAAGACTTTTTAATATTTAAAACTAATTGAACAACCACTTGTTCTCAAAACACACAAGAATGCAAATTACAGATAATAGTTACTTACAAAATATATAAGTACAATGCCACCTGTTTAATTACAGAAAATAAACAATTACCTAACTAAATAAAAGTGACATCTGGAACTCTCAACTGAACAGGTCCAGCTTCCCGAATCAATCAGGTAATTGACGTGTGCAAAGGCAACCGCGCTCCTGTCTCCACTGACGCGGCCACACCACACGATAATTTACAACAACACAATGTGTGTACATATACAGGCAATGATATAATAAAATAAAACAAGTTATTTTAAATTTATATACGTATTCTGCTAGGAGTACATAACAACATACACCAACGGTCCCCTTGTGTGAGACATTCGCCAACGGTGGCCTTGTGTGAGACATACCCCAACGGTCACCTTGTGTGAGACATACACCAACGGTGGCCTTGTGTGAGACATACACCAACGGTCCCCTTGTGTGAGACATACACAAGTGGTCCCCTTGTGTGAGACATTCGCCAACGGTGGCCTTGTGTGAGACATACCCCAACGGTCACCTTGTGTGAGACATACACCAACGGTGGCCTTGTGTGAGACATACACCAACGGTCCCCTTGTGTGAGACATACACCAACGGTCCCCTTGTGTGAGTTATACACCAACGGTCCCCTTGTGTGAGACATACACTAACGGTCACCTTTTGTGAGACATACACCAACGGTCACCTTGTGTGAGATATACACCAAAGGTGACCTTGTGTGAGACATACACTAATGGTCCCCTTGTGTGAAACATACACCAACGGTCCCCTTGTGTGAGACATACACCAACGGTCCCCTTGTGAGAGACATACACCGACGGGGCCTTGTGTGAGTCATACACCAACGGTCACCTTGTGTGAGACATACACCAACGGTGGCCTTGTGTGAGACATACACCAACCGTCACCTTGTGTGAGACATACACCAACGGTCACCTTTTGTGAGACATACACCAACGGTCACTTTGTGTGAGACATACACCAACGGTTGCCTTGTGTGAGACATACACCAACGGTTGCCTTGTGTGAGACATACACCAACGGTTGCCTTGTGTGAGACATACACCAACGGTCACCTTGTGTGAGACATACACCAACGGTTGCCCTGTGTGAGACATACACCAACGGTTGCCTTGTGTGAGACATACACCAACGGTGGCCTTGTGTGTGACATACACCAACGGTTGCCTTGTGTGAGACATACACCAACGGTTGCCTTGTGTGAGACATACACCAACGGTCACCTTGTGTGAGACATACACCAACGGTTGCCTTGTGTAAGACATACACCAAAGGTTGCCTTGTGTGAGACATACACCAACAGTCACCTTGTGTGAGACATACACCAACGGTTGCCTTGTGTGAGACATACACCAACGGTTGCCTTGTGTGAGACATACACCAACGGTGGCCTTGTGTGTGACATACACCAACGGTTGCCTTGTGTGAGACATACACCAACGGTTGCCTTGTGTGAGACATACACCAACGGTTGCCTTGTGTGAGACATACACCAACGGTCACCTTGTGTGAGATATACACCAACGGTCACCTTGTGTGAGACATACACCAACGGTCACTTTGTGTGAGACATACACCAGCGGTCACCTTGTGTGAGACATACACCAACCGTCACCTTGTGTGAGACATACACCAACGGTCACCTTGTGTGAGACATACACCAACGGTAGCCTTGTGTGAGACATACACCAAAAATCACCTTGTGTGAGACATACACCAACGGTGGCCTTTTGTGAGACATACACCAACAGTCCCCTTGTGTGAGACATACACCAACGGTGGCCTTGTGTGACATATACACCAACGGTTTCCTTGTGTGAGACATACAGCAACGGTCACCTTGTGTGAGACATACACCAACGGTCCTCTTGTGTGAGACATACACCAACGGTCGCCTTCTGTCAGACATACACCAACGGTCCCCTTGTGAGAGATATACACCAACGGTCACCTTGTGTGAGACATACACCAACGGTCGCCTTGTGTGAGACATACACCAATGGTCTCCTTGTGTGAGACATACACCAACAGTAGCCTTGTATGAGGCATACACGAAAGGTGGCCTTGTGTGAGACATACACCAACGGTCCCCTTGTGTGAGACATACACCAACGGTGCCCTTGTGTGAGGCATACCCCAACGGTCCCCTTGTGTGAGACATACACCAACGGTCCCTATGTGTGAGACATACTCCAACGGTGGCCTTGTGTGAGACATACAACAACGATCCCCTTGTGTGAGACATACACCAACGGTCCCCTTGTGTGAGACATACTCCAACGGTGGCCTTGTGTGAGACATACAACAACGGTCCCCTTGTGTAAGACATACACTAACGGTCGCCTTGTGTGAGACATACACCAACGGTGGCCTTGTGTGAGACATACACCAAAAGTCACCTTGTGTGAGACATACACAAACGGTGGCCTTGTGTGAGACATACCCCAACGGTCACCTTGTGTGAGACATACACCAACGGTGGCCTTGTGTGAGACATACACCAACGGTCCCCTTGTGTGAGACATACACCAACGGTCCCCTTGTGTGAGACATACACCAACGGTCCCCTTGTGTGAGACATACACCAACGGTCCCCTTGTGTGAGACATACACCAACGGTCACCTTTTGTGAGACATACACCAACGGTCCCCTTGTGTGAGATATACACCAAAGGTGACCTTGTGTGAGACATACACTAATGGTCCCCTTGTGTGAAACATACACCAACGGTCCCCTTGTGTGAGAAATACACCAACCGTCACCTTGTGTAAGACATACACCAACTATCACCTTTTGTGAGACATACACCAACGGTGGCTTTGTGTGAGACATACCCCAACGGTCGCCTTGTGTGAGACATACACCAACGGTCACCTTGTGTGAGACATACACCAACGGTCAACTTGTGTGAGACATACACCAAAGGTCACCTTGTGTGAGACATACACCAACGGTCACCTTGTGTGAGACATACACCAACGCTCACCTTGTGTGAGACATACACCAACGGTCCCCTTGTGTGAGACATTCACCAATGGTCACCTTGTGTGAGACATACACCAACGGTCACCTTGTGTGAGACATACACCAACGGTGGCCTTGTGTGAGACACACACCAATGATCCCCCTTTTGTGAGACATACACCAACGGTCACCTTGTGTGAGACATACATCAACGGTCACCTTGTGTGAGATATACACCAACGGTCACCTTGTGTGAGACATACACCAACGGTCACCTTGTGTGAGACATACACCAACGGTCACCTTGTGTGAGACATACACCAACGGTCACCTTGTGTAAAACATACACCAACGGTCATTTTGTGTGAGACATACACCAACGGTGGCCTTGTGTGAGACATACACCAACGGTGGCCTTGTGTGGGACATACACCAACGGTGGCCTTGTGTGAGACATACACCAACGGTCACCCTATGTGAGATATACACCAACGGTCACCTTGTGTGAGACATACACCAACGGTGGCCTTGTGAGTGACATACACCAACGGAGTCCTTGTGTGAGACATACTCCAACGGTCCCCTTGTGTGAGACATACACCAACGGTCCCCTTGTGTGAGACATTCACCAACGGTGGCCTCGTGTGAGACATACACCAACGGTCCCCTTGTGTGAGACATACACCAACGGTCCCCTTGTGTGAGAAATACACTAACGGTCGCCTTGTGTGAGACATACACCAGCGGTGGCCTTGTGTGAGACATACACCAACGGTCCCGTTGTGTGAGACATAACCCAACGGTCCCCTTGTGTGAGACATACACCAACGGTGGCCTTGTGTGAGACACACCCCAAAGGTCCCCTTGTGTGAGACATACACTAACGGTCCCCTTGTGTGAGGCATACCCCAACGGTCCCCTTGTGTGAGACATACACCAACGGTCCCCTTGTGTGAGACATACACCAACGGTCCCCTTGTGTGAGACATACACCAACGGTCCCCTTGTGTGAGACATACACCAACGGTCACCTTTTGTGAGACATACACCAACGGTCCCCTTGTGTGAGATATACACCAAAGGTGACCTTGTGTGAGACATACACTAATGGTCCCCTTGTGTGAAACATACACCAACGGTCCCCTTGTGTGAGAAATACACCAACCGTCACCTTGTGTAAGACATACACCAACTATCACCTTTTGTGAGACATACACCAACGGTGGCTTTGTGTGAGACATACCCCAACGGTCGCCTTGTGTGAGACATACACCAACGGTCACCTTGTGTGAGACATACACCAACGGTCAACTTGTGTGAGACATACACCAAAGGTCACCTTGTGTGAGACATACACCAACGGTCACCTTGTGTGAGACATACACCAACGCTCACCTTGTGTGAGACATACACCAACGGTCCCCTTGTGTGAGACATTCACCAATGGTCACCTTGTGTGAGACATACACCAACGGTCACCTTGTGTGAGACATACACCAACGGTGGCCTTGTGTGAGACACACACCAATGATCCCCCTTGTGTGAGACATACACCAACGGTCACCTTGTGTGAGACATACATCAACGGTCACCTTGTGTGAGATATACACCAACGGTCACCTTGTGTGAGACATACACCAACGGTCACCTTGTGTGAGACATACACCAACAGTCACCTTGTGTGAGACATACACCAACGGTCACCTTGTGTAAAACATACACCAACGGTCATTTTGTGTGAGACATACACCAACGGTGGCCTTGTGTGAGACATACACCAACGGTGGCCTTGTGTGGGACATACACCAACGGTGGCCTTGTGTGAGACATACACCAACGGTCACCCTATGTGAGATATACACCAACGGTCACCTTGTGTGAGACATACACCAACGGTGGCCTTGTGAGTGACATACACCAACGGAGTCCTTGTGTGAGACATACTCCAACGGTCCCCTTGTGTGAGACATACACCAACGGTCCCCTTGTGTGAGACATTCACCAACGGTGGCCTCGTGTGAGACATACACCAACGGTCCCCTTGTGTGAGACATACACCAACGGCCCCCCTTGTGTGAGACATACACCAACGGTCCCCTTGTGTGAGACATACACCAACGGTCCCCTTGTGTGAGAAATACACTAACGGTCGCCTTGTGTGAGACATACACCAGCGGTGGCCTTGTGTGAGACATACACCAACGGTCCCGTTGTGTGAGACATAACCCAACGGTCCCCTTGTGTGAGACATACACCAACGGTGGCCTTGTGTGAGACACACCCCAAAGGTCCCCTTGTGTGAGACATACACTAACGGTCCCCTTGTGTGAGGCATACCCCAACGGTCCCCTTGTGTGAGACATACACCAACGGTCCCCTTGTGTGAGACATACTCCAACGGTGGCCTTGTGTGAGACATACACCAACGGTCCCCTTGTGTGAGACATACACTAATGGTCGCCTTGTGTGAGACATACACCAACGGTGGCCTTGTGTGAGACATACACCAAAAGTCACCTTGTGTGAGACATACACAAACGGTGGCCTTGTGTGAGACATACTCCAACGGTCACCTTGTGTGAGACATACACCAACGGTCACCTTGTGTGAGACATACACCAACGGTCCCCTTGTGTGAGACATATGTTACCTATCGTTCGTTACGGCTCGTGACCCTACAGCAGCCAAGCTTTAATTATGTCTAGGGATACGAGAAAACTGCTGTTCTCAAGAGCGGATCACCAGTATAACCCCTTAATAAGTAATGAGCACATAAATAAAAACCTTCCTTTAGGACTGAAGAATAGATACAAAATATTATATAGATATATATTCAAGACAGTATAATATAAAAACATAGATGGTCAAGTTAACTTATACAACAAACAAGGTATTGTCATTCTCCTAATATAGTATAATAAAATATGGCACAACAAGAAATAAGCAGACTTATCTCCCACATGTTACTCCGTCGAGTCCTGTTCAGCTACTGAACTCTCGCTCTGTCGCCACCCATATTCTCACCTCCCGTCTGCCTCATCCCAGGATGAGGGATGGAAACTAAAGACTTTTTAATATTTAAAACTAATTGAACAACCACTTGTTCTCAAAACACACAAGAATGCAAATTACAGATAATAGTTACTTACAAAATATATAAGTACAATGCCACCTGTTTAATTACAGAAAATAAACAATTACCTAACTAAATAAAAGTGACATCTGGAACTCTCAACTGAACAGGTCCAGCTTCCCGAATCAATCAGGTAATAGACGTGTGCAAAGGCAACCGCGCTCCTGTCTCCACTGACGCGGCCACACCACACGATAATTTACAACAACACAATGTGTGTACATATACAGGCAATGATATAATAAAATAAAACAAGTTATTTTAAATTTATATACGTATTCTGCTAGGAGTACGTAACAACATACACCAACGGTCCCCTTGTGTGAGACATTCGCCAACGGTGGCCTTGTGTGAGACATACCCCAACGGTCACCTTGTGTGAGACATACACCAACGGTGGCCTTGTGTGAGACATACACCAACGGTCCCCTTGTGTGAGACATACACAAGTGGTCCCCTTGTGTGAGACATTCGCCAACGGTGGCCTTGTGTGAGACATACCCCAACGGTCACCTTGTGTGAGACATACACCAACGGTGGCCTTGTGTGAGACATACACCAACGGTCCCCTTGTGTGAGACATACACCAACGGTCCCCTTGTGTGAGTTATACACCAACGGTCCCCTTGTGTGAGACATACACTAACGGTCACCTTTTGTGAGACATACACCAACGGTCACCTTGTGTGAGATATACACCAAAGGTGACCTTGTGTGAGACATACACTAATGGTCCCCTTGTGTGAAACATACACCAACGGTCCCCTTGTGTGAGACATACACCAACGGTCCCCTTGTGAGAGACATACACCGACGGGGCCTTGTGTGAGTCATACACCAACGGTCACCTTGTGTGAGACATACACCAACGGTGGCCTTGTGTGAGACATACACCAACCGTCACCTTGTGTGAGACATACACCAACGGTCACCTTTTGTGAGACATACACCAACAGTGGCTTTGTGTGAGACATACCCCAACGGTCTCCTTGTGTGAGACATACACCAACGGTCACCTTGTGTGAGTCATACACCAACGGTCACCTTGTGTGAAACATACACCAACGTTCACCTTGTGTGAGACATACACCAACGGTCACCTTGTGTGAGACATATACCAACGCTCACCTTGTGTGAGACATACACTAACGGTCCCCTTGTGTGAGACATTCACCAATGGTCACCTTGTGTGGGACATACACCAACGGTCACCTTGTGTGAGACATACACCAACGGTGGCCTTGTGTGAGACATACACCAATGATCCCCTTGTGTGAGACATACATCAACGGTCACCTTGTGTGAGACATACATCAACGGTCACCTTGTGTGAGAAATACACTAACGGTCTCCTTGTGTGAGACATACACCAACGGTCACCTTGTGTGAGACATACACCAACGGTGGCCTTGTGTGTGAAATAAACCAACGGTCCCCTTGTGTGAGACATACACCAACGGTGGCTTTGTGTGAGACATACACTAATGGTCCCCTTGTGTGAGACATACACCAACAGTCCCCTTGTGTGAGACATACACCAACGGTCCCCTTGTGTGAGACATACACCAACGGTCCCCTTGTGTGAGACATACACCAACGGTGGCCTTGTGTGAGACATACACCAACGGTCACCTTGTGTGAGACATACACCAACGGTCACCTTGTGTGAGACATACACCAACGGTCACCTTGTGTGAGACATACACCAACCTTGGCCTTGTGTGAGACATACACCAACGGTGGCCTTGTGTGAGACATACACCAACGGTCCCCTTGTGTGAGACATACACCAACGGTGGCCTTGTGTGTGACATACACCAACGGTGGCCTTGTGTGAGACATACACCAACAGGCACCTTATATGAGATATACACCAACGGTCACCTTGTGTGAGACATACACCAACGGTCACCTTGTGTGAGACATACACCAACGGTGGCCTTGTGTGTGACATACACCTACGGTGGCCTTGTGTGAGATGTGAGACATACTCCAACGGTCCCCTTGTGTGAGACATACACCAACGGTCCCCTTGTGTGAGACATACACCAACGGTGGCCTTGTGTGTGACATACACCTACGGTGGCCTTGTGTGAGATGTGAGACATACTCCAACGGTCCCCTTGTGTGAGACATACACCAACGGTCCCCTTGTGTGAGACATACACCAACGGTCCACTTGTGTGAGACATACACCAACGGTCACCTTGTGTGAGACATACACCAACGGTGGCCTTGTGTGTGAAATACACCAACGGTCCCCTTGTGTGAGACATACACCAACGGTGGCTTTGTGTGAGACATACACTAATGGTCCCCTTGTGTGAGACATACACCAACAGTCCCCTTGTGTGAGACATACACCAACGGTCCCCTTGTGTGAGACATACACCAACGGTCCCCTTGTGTGAGACATACACCAACGGTCACCTTGTGTGAGACATACACCAACGGTCACCTTGTGTGAGACATACACCAACGGTCACCTTGTGTGAGACATACACCAACCTTGGCCTTGTGTGAGACATACACCAACGGTGGCCTTGTGTGAGACATACACCAACGGTCCCCTTGTGTGAGACATACACCAACGGTGGCCTTGTGTGTGACATACACCAACGGTGGCCTTGTGTGAGACATACACCAACAGGCACCTTATATGAGATATACACCAACGGTCACCTTGTGTGAGACATACACCAACGGTCACCTTGTGTGAGACATACACCAACGGTAGCCTTGTGTGTGACATACACCTACGGTGGCCTTGTGTGAGATGTGAGACATACTCCAACGGTCCCCTTGTGTGAGACATACACCAACGGTCCCCTTGTGTGAGACATACACCAACGGTGGCCGTGTGTGTGACATACACCTACGGTGGCCTTGTGTGAGATGTGAGACATACTCCAACGGTCCCCTTGTGTGAGACATACACCAACGGTCCCCTTGTGTGAGACATACACCAACGGTCCCCTTGTGTGAGACATACACCAACGGTCCCCTTGTGTGAGACATACACCAACGGTCCCCTTGTGTGAGACATACACCGACGGTCCCCTTGTGTGAGTCTTACACCAACGGTCACCTCGTGTGAGACATACACCAACGGTCACCATGTGTGAGATATACACCAACGGTCATTTTGTGTGAGACATACACCAACGGTGGCCTTGTGTGAGACATACACCAACGGTGGCCTTGTGTGGGACATACACCAACGGTGGCCTTGTGTGTGACATACACCAAAGGAGTCCTTGTGTGAGACATACTCCAACGGTCCCCTTGTGTGAGACATACACCAACGGTCCCCTTGTGTGAGACATTCACCAACGATGGCCTCGTGTGAGACATACACCAACGGTCCCCTTGTGTGAGACATACACCAACGGCCCCCTTGTGTGAGACATACACCAACGGTCCCCTTGTGTGAGACATACACCAACGGTCCCCTTGTGTGAGAAATACACTAACGGTCGCCTTGTGTGAGACATACACCAGCGGTGGCCTTGTGTGAGACATACACCAACGGTCCCGTTGTGTGAGACATAACCCAACGGTCCCCTTGTGTGAGACATACACCAACGGTGGCCTTGTGTGAGACACACCCCAAAGGTTCCCTTGTGTGAGACATACACTAACGGTCCCCTTGTGTGAGGCATACCCCAACGGTCCCCTTGTGTGAGACATACACCAACGGTCCCCTTGTGTGAGACATACTCCAACGGTGGCCTTGTGTGAGACATACACTAACGGTCGCCTTGTGTGAGACATACATCAACGGTGGCCTTGTGTGAGACATACACCAAAAGTCACCTTGTGTGAGACATACACAAACGGTGGCCTTGTGTGAGACATACCCCAACGGTCACCTTGTGTGAGACATACACCAACGGTCACCTTGTGTGAGACATACACCAACGGTCCCCTTGTGTGAGACATACACCAACGGTCCCCTTGTGTGAGACATTCGCCAACGGTGGCCTTGTGTGAGACATACCCCAACGGTCACCTTGTGTGAGACATACACCAACGGTGGCCTTGTGTGAGACATACACCAACGGTCCCCTTGTGTGAGACATACACCAGTGGTCCCCTTGTGTGAGACATTCGCCAACGGTGGCCTTGTGTGAGACATACCCCAACGGTCACCTTGTGTGAGACATACACCAACGGTGGCCTTGTGTGAGACATACACCAACGGTCCCCTTGTGTGAGACATACACCAACGGTCCCCTTGTGTGAGTTATACACCAACGGTCCCCTTGTGTGAGACATACCCCAACGGTCACCTTGTGTGAGACATACACCAACGGTCACCTTGTGTGAGACATACACCAACGGTCCCCTTGTGTGAGACATACACCAACGGTCCCCTTGTGTGAGACATTCGCCAACGGTGGCCTTGTGTGAGACATACCCCAACGGTCACCTTGTGTGAGATATACACCAAAGGTGACCTTGTGTGAGACATACACTAATGGTCCCCTTGTGTGAAACATACACCAACGGTCCCCTTGTGTGAGACATACACCAACGGTCCCCTTGTGTGAGACATACACCGACGGGGCCTTGTGTGAGACATACACCAACCGTCACCTTGTGTGAGACATACACCAACGGTCACCTTTTGTGAGACATACACCAACGGTGGCTTTGTGTGAGACATACCCCAACGGTCGCCTTGTGTGAGACATACACCAACGGTCACCTTGTGTGAGTCATACACCAACGGTCACCTTGTGTGAAACATACACCAACGTTCACCTTGTGTGAGACATACACCAACGGTCACCTTGTGTGAGACATATACCAACGCTCACCTTGTGTGAGAGATACACTAACGGTCCCCTTGTGTGAGACATTCACCAATGGTCACCTTGTGTGAGACATACACCAACGGTCACCTTGTGTGAGACATACGCCAACGGTGGCCTTGTGTGAGACATACACCAATGATCCCCTTGTGTGAGACATACATCAACGGTCACCTTGTGTGAGACATACATCAACGGTCACCTTGTGTGAGAAATACACCAACGGTCTCCTTGTGTGAGACATACACCAACGGTCACCTAGTGTGAGACATACACCAACGGTCACCTTGTGTGAGACATACACCAACGGTGGCCTTGTGTGTGACATACACCTACGGTGGCCTTGTGTGAGACATACTCCAACGGTCCCCTTGTGTGAGACATACACCAACGGTGGCCTCGTGTGTGACATACACCAACGGTCCCCTTGTGTGAGACATACACCAACGGTCCCCTTGTGTGATACATACACCAACGGTCTTCTTGTGTGAGACATACACCAACGGTCCCCTTGTGTGAGTCTTACACCAACGGTCACCTTGTGTGAGACATACACCAACGGTCACCATGTGTGAGATATACACCAACGGTCATTTTGTGTGAGACATACACCAACGGTGGCCTTGTGTGAGACATACACCAACGGTGGCCTTGTGTGGGACATACACCAACGGTGGCCTTGTGTGTGACATACACCAAAGGAGTCCTTGTGTGAGACATACTCCAACGGTCCCCTTGTGTGAGACATACACCAACGGTCCCCTTGTGTGAGACATTCACCAACGATGGCCTCGTGTGAGACATACACCAACGGTCCCCTTGTGTGAGACATACACCAACGGCCCCCTTGTGTGAGACATACACCAACGGTCCCCTTGTGTGAGACATACACCAACGGTCCCCTTGTGTGAGATATACACTAACGGTCGCCTTGTGTGAGACATACACCAGCGGTGGCCTTGTGTGAGACATACACCAACGGTCCCGTTGTGTGAGACATAACCCAACGGTCCCCTTGTGTGAGACATACACCAACGGTGGCCTTGTGTGAGACACACCCCAAAGGTTCCCTTGTGTGAGACATACACTAACGGTCCCCTTGTGTGAGGCATACCCCAACGGTCCCCTTGTGTGAGACATACACCAACGGTCCCCTTGTGTGAGACATACTCCAACGGTGGCCTTGTGTGAGACATACACTAACGGTCGCCTTGTGTGAGACATACATCAACGGTGGCCTTGTGTGAGACATACACCAAAAGTCACCTTGTGTGAGACATACACAAACGGTGGCCTTGTGTGAGACATACCCCAACGGTCACCTTGTGTGAGACATACACCAACGGTCACCTTGTGTGAGACATACACCAACGGTCCCCTTGTGTGAGACATACACCAACGGTCCCCTTGTGTGAGACATTCGCCAACGGTGGCCTTGTGTGAGACATACCCCAACGGTCACCTTGTGTGAGACATACACCAACGGTGGCCTTGTGTGAGACATACACCAACGGTCCCCTTGTGTGAGACATACACCAGTGGTCCCCTTGTGTGAGACATTCGCCAACGGTGGCCTTGTGTGAGACATACCCCAACGGTCACCTTGTGTGAGACATACACCAACGGTGGCCTTGTGTGAGACATACACCAACGGTCCCCTTGTGTGAGACATACACCAACGGTCCCCTTGTGTGAGTTATACACCAACGGTCCCCTTGTGTGAGACATACACTAACGGTCACCTTTTGTGAGACATACACCAACGGTCACCTTGTGTGAGATATACACCAAAGGTGACCTTGTGTGAGACATACACTAATGGTCCCCTTGTGTGAAACATACACCAACGGTCCCCTTGTGTGAGACATACACCAACGGTCCCCTTGTGTGAGACATACACCGACGGGGCCTTGTGTGAGACATACACCAACCGTCACCTTGTGTGAGACATACACCAACGGTCACCTTTTGTGAGACATACACCAACGGTGGCTTTGTGTGAGACATACCCCAACGGTCGCCTTGTGTGAGACATACACCAACGGTCACCTTGTGTGAGTCATACACCAACGGTCACCTTGTGTGAAACATACACCAACGTTCACCTTGTGTGAGACATACACCAACGGTCACCTTGTGTGAGACATATACCAACGCTCACCTTGTGTGAGAGATACACTAACGGTCCCCTTGTGTGAGACATTCACCAATGGTCACCTTGTGTGAGACATACACCAACGGTCACCTTGTGTGAGACATACGCCAACGGTGGCCTTGTGTGAGACATACACCAATGATCCCCTTGTGTGAGACATACATCAACGGTCACCTTGTGTGAGACATACATCAACGGTCACCTTGTGTGAGAAATACACCAACGGTCTCCTTGTGTGAGACATACACCAACGGTCACCTTGTGTGAGACATACACCAACGGTCACCTTGTGTGAGACATACACCAACGGTGGCCTTGTGTGTGACATACACCTACGGTGGCCTTGTGTGAGACATACTCCAACGGTCCCCTTGTGTGAGACATACACCAACGGTCCCCTTGTGTGAGACATACACCAACGGTGGCCTCGTGTGTGACATACACCAACGGTCCCCTTGTATGAGACATACACCAACGGTCCCCTTGTGTGAGACATACACCAACGGTCTTCTTGTGTGAGACATACACCAACGGTCCCCTTGTGTGAGTCTTACACCAACGGTCACCTTGTGTGAGACATACACCAACGGTCACCATGTGTGAGATATACACCAACGGTCACCTTGCGTGAGACATACACCTACGCTCATCTTGTGTGAGACATACACCAACGGTCCCCTTGTGTGAGACATTCACCAATGGGTACCTTGTGTGAGACATACACTAACGGTCACCTTGTGTGAGACATACACCAACCGTCACATTGTGTGGGACATACATCAACGGTCACCTTGTGTGAGATATACACCAACGGTCTCCTTGTGTGAGACATACACCAACGGTCACCTTGTGTGAGACATACACCAACGGTGGAATTGTGTGTGACATACACCAACGGTCTTCTTGTGTGAGACATTTACCAACGTGGCTTTGTGTGAGACATACACCAATGGTCCCCTTGTGTGAGACATACACCAACGGTCCCCTTGTGTGAGACATACACCAACGGTGGCTTTGTGTGAGACATACACTAATGGTCCCCTTGTGTGAGACATACACCAACAGTCCCCTTGTGTGTGACATACACCAACGGTCCCCTTGTGTGTGACATACACCAACGGTCCCCTTGTGTGAGACACACCCCAACGGTCCCCTTGTGTGAGACATACACTAATGGTCCCCTTGTGTGAGACATACACCAACGGTTACCTTGTGTGAGGCATACCCCAACGGTCCCCTTGTGTGAGACATACACCAACGGTCCCCTTGTGTGAGACATACACCAACGGTGGCCTTGTGTGAGAAATACACGAACGGTCCCCTTGTTTGAGACATACACTAACGGTCGCCTTGTGTGAGACATACACCAACGGTGGCCTTGTGTGAGACATACACCAAAAGTCACCTTGTGTGAGACATACACCAAAAGTCACCTTGTGTGAGACATACACCAACGGTGGCCTTGTGTGAGACATACACCAACGGTCACCTTGTGTGAGACATACACCAACGGTGGCCTTGTGTGAGACATACACCAACGGTCCCCTTGTGTGAGACATACACCGACGGTGGCCTTGTGTGAGACATACACTAACGGTCCCCTTGTGTGATACATACACCAACGGTCCCCTTGTGTGAGACATACACCAACGGTCACTTTGTGTGAGACATACACCAACGGTAACCTTGTGTGACACATACATTAACGGTCACCTTGTGTGAGACATACACCAACGGTCGCCTTGTGTGAGACATACACCAACGGTGGCCTTGTGTGAGACATACATTAACGGTGGCCTTGTGTGAGACCTACACCAACGGTCACCTTGTGTGAGACATACACCAACGGTCACCTTGTGTGAGACATACACCAACCGTCACCTTGTGTGAGACATACACCAACGGTCACCTTGTGTGAGACATACACCAACGGTCACCTTGTGTGAGACATACACCAACGGTCACCTTGTGTGAGACATACACCAACGGTCACCTTGTGTGAGATATACACCAACGGTCACCTTGTGTGAGACATACACCAACGGTCACTTTGTGTGAGACATACACCAGCAGTCACCATGTGTGAGACATACACCAACCGTCACCTTGTGTGAGACGTACACCAACGGTCACCTTGTGTGAAACATACACCAACGGTGGCCTTGTGTGAGACATACACCAAAAATCACCTTGTGTGAGACATACACCAACGGTGGCCTTTTGTAAGACATACACCAACAGTCCCCTTGTGTGAGACATACACCAACGGTGGCCTTGTGTGACATATACACCAACGGTTTCCTTGTGTGAGACATACAGCAACGGTCACCTTGTGTGAGACATACACCAACGGTCCCCTTGTGTGAGACATACACCAACGGTGGCCTTCTTTCAGACATACACCAACGGTGGCCTTCTTTCAGACATACACCAACGGTCCCCTTGTGAGAGATATACACCAACGGTCACCTTGTGTGGGACATACACCAACGGTCGCCTTGTGTGAGACATACACCAATGGTCTCCTTGTGTGAGACATACACCAACAGTAGCCTTGTATGAGGCATACACGAAAGGTGGCCTTGTGTGAGACATACACCAACGGTCCCCTTGTGTGAGACATACACCAACGGTCCCCTTGTGTGAGGCATACCCCAACGGTCCCCTTGTGTGAGACATACAACAACGTTCCCCTTGTGTGAGACATACACCAACGGTCCCCTTGTGTGAGACATACTCCAACTGTGGCCTTGTATGAGACATACAACAACGGTCCCCTTGTGTGAGACATACACTAACGGTCGCCTTGTGTGAGACATACACCAACGGTGGCCTTGTGTGAGACATACACCAAAAGTCACCTTGTGTGAGACATACACAAACGGTGGCCTTGTGTGAGACATACCCCAACGGTCACCTTGTGTGAGACATACACCAACGGTGGCCTTGTGTGAGACATACACCAACGGTCCCCTTGTGTGAGACATACACCAACGGTCCCCTTGTGTGAGACATACACCAACGGTCCCCTTGTGTGAGACATACACCAACGGTCCCCTTGTGTGAGACATACACCAACGGTCCCCTTGTGTGAGACATACACCAACGGTCACCTTTTGTGAGACATACACCAACGGTCCCCTTGTGTGAGATATACACCAAAGGTGACCTTGTGTGAGACATACACTAATGGACCCCTTGTGTGAAACATACACCAACGGTCCCCTTGTGTGAGACATACACCAACGGTCCCCTTGTGTGAGACATACACCGACGGTCCCCTTGTGTGAGTCATACACCAACGGTGGCCTTGTGTGAGACATACACCAACGGTGGCCTTGTGTGAGAAATACACCAACGGTCACCTTGTGTGAGACATACACCAACTATCACCTTTTGTGAGACATACACCAACGGTGGCTTTGTGTGAGACATACCCCAACGGTCGCCTTGTGTGAGACATACACCAACGGTCACCTTGTGTGAGACATACACCAACGGTCAACTTGTGTGAGACATACACCAAAGGTCACCTTGTGTGAGACATACACCAACGGTCACCTTGTGTGAGACATACACCAACGCTCACCTTGTGTGAGACATACACCAACGGTCCCCTTGTGTGAGACATTCACCAATGGTCACCTTGTGTGAGACATACACTAACGGTCACCTTGTGTGAGACATACACCAACGGTGGCCTTGTGTGAGACACACACCAATGATCCCCTTGTGTGAGACATACACCAACGGTCACCTTGTGTGAGACATACATCAACGGTCACCTTGTGTGAGATATACACCAACGGTCACCTTGTGTGAGACATACAACAACGGTCACCTTGTGTGAGACATACACCAACGGTCACCTTGTGTGAGACATACACCAACGGTCACCTTGTGTAAAACATACACCAACGGTCATTTTGTGTGATTCATACACCAACGGTGGCCTTGTGTGAGACATACACCAACGGTGGCCTTGTGTGGCACATACACCAACGGTGGCCTTGTGTGAGACATACACCAACGGTCACCCTATGTGAGATATACACCAACGGTCACCTTGTGTGAGACATACACCAACGGTGGGCTTGTGTGTGACATACACCAACGGAGTCCTTGTGTGAGATATACTCCAACGATCCCCTTGTGTGAGGCATACACCAACGGTCCCCTTGTGTGAGACATTCACCAACGGTGGCCTCGTATGAGACATACACCAACGGTCCCCTTGTGTGAGACATACACCAACGGCCCCCTTGTGTGAGACATACACCAACGGTCCCCTTGTGTGAGACATACACCAACGGTCCCCTTGTGTGAGAAATACACTAACGGTCACCTTGTGTGAGACATACACCAGCGGTGGCCTTGTGTGAGACATACACCAACGGTCCCGTTGTGTGAGACATAACCCAACGGTCCCCTTGTGTGAGACATACACCAACGGTGGCCTTGTGTGAGACACACCCCAAAGGTCCCCTTGTGTGAGACATACACTAACGGTCCCCTTGTGTGAGGCATACCCCAACGGTCCCCTTGTGTGAGACATACACCAACGGTCCCCTTGTGTGAGACATACTCCAACGGTGGCCTTGTGTGAGACATACACCAACGGTCCCCTTGTGTGAGACATACACTAACGGTCGCCTTGTGTGAGACATACACCAACGGTGGCCTTGTGTGAGACATACACCAAAAGTCACCTTGTGTGAGACATACACAAACGGTGGCCTTGTGTGAGACATACCCCAACGGTCACCTTGTGTGAGACATACACCAACGGTCACCTTGTGTGAGACATACACCAACGGTCCCCTTGTATGAGACATACACCAACGGTCCCTTTGTGTGAGACATTCGCCAACGGTGGCCTTGTGTGAGACATACCCCAACGGTCAACTTGTGTGAGACATACACCAACGGGGGCCTTGTGTGAGACATACACCAACGGTCCCCTTGTGTGAGACATACACCAGTGGTCCCCTTGTGTGAGACATTCGCCAACGGTGGCCTTGTGTGAGACATACCCCAACGGTCACCTTGTGTGAGACATACACCAACGGTGGCCTTGTGTGAGACATACACCAACGGTCCCCTTGTGTGAGACATACACCAACGGTCACCTTTTGTGAGACATACACCAACGGTCACCTTGTGTGCGATATACACCAAAGGTGACCTTGTGTGAGACATACACTAATGGTCCCCTTGTGTGAGACATACACCAACGGTCCCCTTGTGTGAGACATACACCGACGGGGCCTTGTGTGAGTCATACACCAACGGTCACCTTGTGTGAGACATACACCAACGGTGGCCTTGTGTGAGACATACACCAACCGTCACCTTGTGTGAGACATACACCAACGGTCACCTTTTGTGAGACATACACCAACAGTGGCTTTGTGTGAGACATACCCCAACGGTCGCCTTTTGTGAGACATACACCAACGGTCACCTTGTGTGAGTCATACACCAACGGTCACCTTGTGTGAAACATACACCAACGTTCACCTTGTGTGAGACATACACCAACGGTCACCTTGTGTGAGACATATACCAACGCTCACCTTGTGTGAGACATACACTAACGTTCCCCTTGTGTTAGACATTCACCAATGGTCACCTTGTGTGAGACATACACCAACGGTCACCTTGTGTGAGACATACACCAACGGTGGCCTTGTGTGAGACATACACCAATGATCCCCTTGTGTGAGACATACATCAACGGTCACCTTGTGTGAGACATACATCAACGGTCACCTTGTGTGAGAAATACACCAACGGTCTCCTTGTGTGAGACATACACCAACGGTCACCTTGTGTGAGACATACACCAACGGTGGCCTTGTGTGTGAAATACACCAACGGTCCCCTTGTGTGAGACATACACCAACGGTGGCTTTGTGTGAGACATACACTAATGGTTCCCTTGTGTGAGACATACACCAACAGTCCCCTTGTGTGAGACATACACCAACGGTCCCCTTGTGTGAGACATACACCAACGGTCCCCTTGTGTGAGACATACACCAACGGTGGCCTTGTGTGAGACATACACCAACGGTCACCTTGTGTGAGACATACACCAACGGTCACCTTGTGTGAGAAATACACCAACGGTCACCTTGTGTGAGACATACACCAACCTTGGCCTTGTGTGAGACATACACCAACGGTGGCCTTGTGTGAGACATACACCAACGGTCCCCTTGTGTGAGACATACACCAACTGTGGCCTTGTGTGTGACATACACCAACGGTGGCCTTGTGTGTGACATACACCAACAGGCACCTTATGTGAGATATACACCAACGGTCACCTTGTGTGAGACATACACCAACGGTCACCTTGTGTGAGACATACACCAACGGTGGCCTTGTGTGTGACATACACCTACGGTGGCCTTGTGTGAGACATACTCCAACGGTCCCCTTGTGTGAGACATACACCAACGGTCCCCTTGTGTGAGACATACACCAACGGTGGCCTCGTGTGTGACATACACCAACGGTCCCCTTGTGTGAGACATACACCAACGGTCCCCTTGTGTGAGACATACACCAACGGTCCCCTTGTGTGAGACATACACCAACGGTCCCCTTGTGTGAGACATACACCAACGGTCCCCTTGTGTGAGACATACACCAACGGTCCCCTTGAGTGAGTCTTACACCAACGGTCACCTTGTGTGAGACATACACCTACGCTCATCTTGTGTGAGACATACACCAACGGTCCCCTTGTGTGAGACATTCACCAATGGGTACCTTGTGTGAGACATACACTAACGGTCACCTTGTGTGAGACATACACCAACCGTCACATTGTGTGGGACATACATCAACGGTCAATTTGTGTGAGATATACACCAACGGTCTCCTTGTGTGAGACATACACCAACGGTCACCTTGTGTGAGACATACACCAACGGTGGCCTTGTGTGCGACATACACCAACGGTACCCTTGTCTGAGACATTTACCAACGGTGGCTTTGTGTGAGACATACACCAATGGTCCCCTTGTGTGAGACATACACCAACGGTCCCCTTGTGTGAGACATACACCAACGGTGGCTTTGTGTGAGACATACACAATGGTCCCCTTGTGTGAGACATACACCAACAGTCCCCTTGTGTGTGACATACACCAACGGTCCCCTTGTGTGAGACACACCCCAACGGTCCCCTTGTGTGAGACATACACTAATGGTCCCTTTGTGTGAGACATACACCAACGGTCCCCTTGTGTGAGACATACACCAACGGTCCCCTTGTGTGAGACATACACCAACGGTCACCTTGTGTGAGGCATACCCCAACGGTCCCCTTGTGTGAGACATACACCAACGGTGGCCTTGTGTGAGATATACACCAACGGTCCCCTTGTTTGAGACATACACTAACGGTCGCCTTGTGTGAGACATACACCAACGGTGGCCTTGTGTGAGACATACACCAAAAGTCACCTTGTGTGAGACATACACCAAAAGTCACCTTGTGTGAGACATACACCAACGGTGGCCTTGTTTGAGACATACACCAACGGTCACCTTGTGTGAGACATACACCAACGGTGGCCTTGTGTGAGACATACACCAACGGTCCCCTTGTGTGAGACATACACCGACGGTGGCCTTGTGTGAGACATAAACTAACGGTCCCATTGTGTGAGACATACACCAACGGTCCCCTTGTGTGAGACTTACACCAACGGTCACCTTGTGTGAGACAAACACCAACGGTCACCTTGTGTGAGACATACATTAACGGTCACCTTGTGTGAGACATACACCAACGGTCGCCTTGTGTGAGACATACACCAACGGTGGCCTTGTGTGAGACATACATTACCGGTGGCCTTGTGTGAGACCTACACCAAAGTCATCTTGTGTGAGACATACACCAACGGTCACCTTGTGTGAGACATACACCAACGGACACCTTGTGTGAGACATACACCAACGGTCACCTTGTGTGAGACATACACCAACGGTCACCTTGTGTGAGACATACACCAACGGTCCCCTTGTGTGAGACATACACCAGCGGTCACCTTGTGTGAGACATACACCAACGGCCCCCTTGTGTGAGACATACAAAAACGGTCCCCTTGTGTGAGACATACACCAACGGTCCTCTTGTGTGAGATATACACCAACGGTCCCCTTGTGTGAGACATACACTAACGGTCACCTTGTGTGAGACATACACCAACGGTGGCCTTGTGAGAGACATACACTAACGGTGGCCTTGTGTGAGACATACACCAACGGTGGCCTTGTGTGAGACATACATTAACGGTCACCTTGTGTGAGATCTACACCAACGGTCCCCTTGTGTGAGACATACACCAACGGTCACCTTGTGTGAGACATACACCAACGGTCACCTTGTGTGAGACCTACACCAACGGTCATCTTGTGTGAGACATACACCAACGGTCACCTTGTGTGAGACATACACCAACGGTCACCTTGTGTGAGACATACACCAACGGTCGCCTTGTGTTAGACATACACCAACGGTGGCCTTGTGTGAGACATACACCAACGGTCCCCTTGTGTGAGTCATACACCGACGGTGGCCTTGTGTGAGACATACACTAACGGTGGCCTTGTGTGAGACATACACCAACGGTGGCCTTGTGTGAGACATACATTAACGGTGGCCTTGTGTGAGATATACACCAACGGCCCCCTTGTGTGACACATACACCAACGGTCCCCTTGTGTGAGACATACACCAACGGTCCTCTTGTGTGAGATATACACCAACGGTCCCCTTGTGTGAGACATACACCAACGGTCACCTTGTGTGAGATATGCACCAACGGTCCCCTTGTGTGAGACATACACCAACGGTCACCTTGTGCGAGACATGCATCAACGGTCACCTTGTGTGAGACATACATCAACGGTCACCTTGTGTGAGAAATACACCAACGGTCTCCTTGTGTGAGACATACACCAACGGTCACCTTGTGTGAGACATACACCAACGGTGGCCTTGTGTGTGAAATACACCAACGGTCCCCTTGTGTGAGACATACACCAACGGTGGCTTTGTGTGAGACATACACTAATGGTCCCCTTGTGTGAGACATACACCAACAGTCCCCTTGTGTGAGACATACACCAACGGTCCCCTTGTGTGAGACATACACTAACGGTCCCCTTGTGTGAGACATATACCAACGGTGGCCTTGTGTGAGACATACACCAACGGTCACCTTGTGTGAGACATACACCAACGGTCACCTTGTGTGAGACATACACCAACGGTCACCTTGTGTGAGACATACACCAACCTTGGCCTTGTGTGAGACATACACCAACGGTGGCCTTGTGTGAGACATACACCAACGGTCCCCTTGTGTGAGACATACACCAACTGTGGCCTTGTGTGTGACATACACCAACGGTGGCCTTGTGTGTGACATACACCAACAGGCACCTTATGTGAGATATACACCAACGGTCACCTTGTGTGAGACATACACCAACGGTCACCTTGTGTGAGACATACACCAACGGTGGCCTTGTGTGTGACATACACCTACGGTGGCCTTGTGTGAGACATACTCCAACGGTCCCCTTGTGTGAGACATACACCAACGGTCCCCTTGTGTGAGACATACACCAACGGTGGCCTCGTGTGTGACATACACCAACGGTCCCCTTGTGTGAGACATACACCAACGGTCCCCTTGTGTGAGACATACACCAACGGTCCCCTTGTGTGAGACATACACCAACGGTCCCCTTGTGTGAGACATACACCAACGGTCCCCTTGAGTGAGTCTTACACCAACGGTCACCTTGTGTGAGACATACACCTACGCTCATCTTGTGTGAGACATACACCAACGGTCCCCTTGTGTGAGACATTCACCAATGGGTACCTTGTGTGAGACATACACTAACGGTCACCTTGTGTGAGACATACACCAACCGTCACATTGTGTGGGACATACATCAACGGTCAATTTGTGTGAGATATACACCAACGGTCTCCTTGTGTGAGACATACACCAACGGTCACCTTGTGTGAGACATACACCAACGGTGGCCTTGTGTGCGACATACACCAACGGTACCCTTGTCTGAGATATTTACCAACGGTGGCTTTGTGTGAGACATACACCAATGGTCCCCTTGTGTGAGACATACACCAACGGTCCCCTTGTGTGAGACATACACCAACGGTGGCTTTGTGTGAGACATACACAATGGTCCCCTTGTGTGAGACATACACCAACAGTCCCCTTGTGTGTGACATACACCAACGGTCCCCTTGTGTGAGACACACCCCAACGGTCCCCTTGTGTGAGACATACACTAATGGTCCCTTTGTGTGAGACATACACCAACGGTCCCCTTGTGTGAGACATACACCAACGGTCCCCTTGTGTGAGACATACACCAACGGTCACCTTGTGTGAGGCATACCCCAACGGTCCCCTTGTGTGAGACATACACCAACGGTGGCCTTGTGTGAGATATACACCAACGGTCCCCTTGTTTGAGACATACACCAACGGTCGCCTTGTGTGAGACATACACCAACGGTGCCCCTTGTGTGAGACATACACCAACGGTGCACCTTGTGTGAGACATACACCTAACGGTCCCATTGTGTGAGACATACACCAACGGTGCCCTTGTGTGAGGACATACACCAACGGTCACCTTGTGTGAGACATACACCAACGGTGCACCTTGTGTGAGACATACACTAACGGTCACCTTGTGTGAGACATACACCGAACGGTCGCCTTGTGTGAGACATACACCTAACGGTGCCCATTGTGTGAGACATACACCTAACGGTGGCCCTTGTGTGAGACCTACACCAACGGTCATCCTTGTGTGAGACATACACCAACGGTCACCTTGTGTGAGACATACACCTAACGGTACACCTTGTGTGAGACATACACCAACGGTCGCCTTGTGTGAGACATACACCAACGGTGGCCTTGTGTGAGACATACATTACCGGTGGCCTTGTGTGAGACCTACACCAAAGTCATCTTGTGTGAGACATACACCAACGGTCACCTTGTGTGAGACATACACCAACGGACACCTTGTGTGAGACATACACCAACGGTCACCTTGTGTGAGACATACACCAACGGTCACCTTGTGTGAGACATACACCAACGGTCCCCTTGTGTGAGACATACACCAGCGGTCACCTTGTGTGAGACATACACCAACGGCCCCCTTGTGTGAGACATACAAAAACGGTCCCCTTGTGTGAGACATACACCAACGGTCCTCTTGTGTGAGATATACACCAACGGTCCCCTTGTGTGAGACATACACTAACGGTCACCTTGTGTGAGACATACACCAACGGTGGCCTTGTGAGAGACATACACTAACGGTGGCCTTGTGTGAGACATACACCAACGGTGGCCTTGTGTGAGACATACATTAACGGTCACCTTGTGTGAGATCTACACCAACGGTCCCCTTGTGTGAGACATACACCATCGGTCACCTTGTGTGAGACATACACCAACGGTCACCTTGTGTGAGACCTACACCAACGGTCATCTTGTGTGAGACATACACCAACGGTCACCTTGTGTGAGACATACACCAACGGTCACCTTGTGTGAGACATACACCAACGGTCGCCTTGTGTTAGACATACACCAACGGTGGCCTTGTGTGAGACATACACCAACGGTCCCCTTGTGTGAGTCATACACCGACGGTGGCCTTGTGTGAGACATACACTAACGGTGGCCTTGTGTGAGACATACACAATGGTCCCCTTGTGTGAGACATACACCAACAGTCCCCTTGTGTGTGACATACACCAACGGTCCCCTTGTGTGAGACACACCCCAACGGTCCCCTTGTGTGAGACATACACTAATGGTCCCTTTGTGTGAGACATACACCAACGGTCCCCTTGTGTGAGACATACACCAACGGTCCCCTTGTGTGAGACATACACCAACGGTCACCTTGTGTGAGGCATACCCCAACGGTCCCCTTGTGTGAGACATACACCAACGGTGGCCTTGTGTGAGATATACACCAACGGTCCCCTTGTTTGAGACATACACTAACGGTCGCCTTGTGTGAGACATACACCAACGGTGGCCTTGTGTGAGACATACACCAAAAGTCACCTTGTGTGAGACATACACCAAAAGTCACCTTGTGTGAGACATACACCAACGGTGGCCTTGTGTGAGACATACACCAACGG
This sequence comes from Procambarus clarkii, assembly GCF_040958095.1. NCBI lineage: Eukaryota > Metazoa > Arthropoda > Malacostraca > Decapoda > Cambaridae > Procambarus > Procambarus clarkii. The sequence continues at coordinate 50,446,008 of NC_091168.1, forward strand.
TCACCTTGTGTGAGACATACACCAACGGTGGCCTTGTGTGAGACATACACCAACGGTCCCCTTGTGTGAGACATACACCGACGGTGGCCTTGTGTGAGACATAAACTAACGGTCCCATTGTGTGAGACATACACCAACGGTCCCCTTGTGTGAGACTTACACCAACGGTCACCTTGTGTGAGACAAACACCAACGGTCACCTTGTGTGAGACATACATTAACGGTCACCTTGTGTGAGACATACACCAACGGTCGCCTTGTGTGAGACATACACCAACGGTGGCCTTGTGTGAGACATACATTACCGGTGGCCTTGTGTGAGACCTACACCAAAGTCATCTTGTGTGAGACATACACCAACGGTCACCTTGTGTGAGACATACACCAACGGACACCTTGTGTGAGACATACACCAACGGTCACCTTGTGTGAGACATACACCAACGGTCACCTTGTGTGAGACATACACCAACGGTCCCCTTGTGTGAGACATACACCAGCGGTCACCTTGTGTGAGACATACACCAACGGCCCCCTTGTGTGAGACATACAAAAACGGTCCCCTTGTGTGAGACATACACCAACGGTCCTCTTGTGTGAGATATACACCAACGGTCCCCTTGTGTGAGACATACACTAACGGTCACCTTGTGTGAGACATACACCAACGGTGGCCTTGTGAGAGACATACACTAACGGTGGCCTTGTGTGAGACATACACCAACGGTGGCCTTGTGTGAGACATACATTAACGGTCACCTTGTGTGAGATCTACACCAACGGTCCCCTTGTGTGAGACATACACCAACGGTCACCTTGTGTGAGACATACACCAACGGTCACCTTGTGTGAGACCTACACCAACGGTCATCTTGTGTGAGACATACACCAACGGTCACCTTGTGTGAGACATACACCAACGGTCACCTTGTGTGAGACATACACCAACGGTCGCCTTGTGTTAGACATACACCAACGGTGGCCTTGTGTGAGACATACACCAACGGTCCCCTTGTGTGAGTCATACACCGACGGTGGCCTTGTGTGAGACATACACTAACGGTGGCCTTGTGTGAGACATACACCAACGGTGGCCTTGTGTGAGACATACATTAACGGTGGCCTTGTGTGAGATATACACCAACGGCCCCCTTGTGTGACACATACACCAACGGTCCCCTTGTGTGAGACATACACCAACGGTCCTCTTGTGTGAGATATACACCAACGGTCCCCTTGTGTGAGACATACACCAACGGTCACCTTGTGTGAGATATGCACCAACGGTCCCCTTGTGTGAGACATACACCAACGGTCACCTTGTGCGAGACATGCATCAACGGTCACCTTGTGTGAGACATACATCAACGGTCACCTTGTGTGAGAAATACACCAACGGTCTCCTTGTGTGAGACATACACCAACGGTCACCTTGTGTGAGACATACACCAACGGTGGCCTTGTGTGTGAAATACACCAACGGTCCCCTTGTGTGAGACATACACCAACGGTGGCTTTGTGTGAGACATACACTAATGGTCCCCTTGTGTGAGACATACACCAACAGTCCCCTTGTGTGAGACATACACCAACGGTCCCCTTGTGTGAGACATACACTAACGGTCCCCTTGTGTGAGACATATACCAACGGTGGCCTTGTGTGAGACATACACCAACGGTCACCTTGTGTGAGACATACACCAACGGTCACCTTGTGTGAGACATACACCAACGGTCACCTTGTGTGAGACATACACCAACCTTGGCCTTGTGTGAGACATACACCAACGGTGGCCTTGTGTGAGACATACACCAACGGTCCCCTTGTGTGAGACATACACCAACTGTGGCCTTGTGTGTGACATACACCAACGGTGGCCTTGTGTGTGACATACACCAACAGGCACCTTATGTGAGATATACACCAACGGTCACCTTGTGTGAGACATACACCAACGGTCACCTTGTGTGAGACATACACCAACGGTGGCCTTGTGTGTGACATACACCTACGGTGGCCTTGTGTGAGACATACTCCAACGGTCCCCTTGTGTGAGACATACACCAACGGTCCCCTTGTGTGAGACATACACCAACGGTGGCCTCGTGTGTGACATACACCAACGGTCCCCTTGTGTGAGACATACACCAACGGTCCCCTTGTGTGAGACATACACCAACGGTCCCCTTGTGTGAGACATACACCAACGGTCCCCTTGTGTGAGACATACACCAACGGTCCCCTTGAGTGAGTCTTACACCAACGGTCACCTATTGTGAGAGACATACACCTACGCTCATCTTGTGTGAGACATACACCAACGGTCCCCTTGTGTGAGACATTCACCAATGGGTACCTTGTGTGAGACATACACTAACGGTCACCTTGTGTGAGACATACACCAACCGTCACATTGTGTGGGACATACATCAACGGTCAATTTGTGTGAGATATACACCAACGGTCTCCTTGTGTGAGACATACACCAACGGTCACCTTGTGTGAGACATACACCAACGGTGGCCTTGTGTGCGACATACACCAACGGTACCCTTGTCTGAGACATTTACCAACGGTGGCTTTGTGTGAGACATACACCAATGGTCCCCTTGTGTGAGACATACACCAACGGTCCCCTTGTGTGAGACATACACCAACGGTGGCTTTGTGTGAGACATACACAATGGTCCCCTTGTGTGAGACATACACCAACAGTCCCCTTGTGTGTGACATACACCAACGGTCCCCTTGTGTGAGACACACCCCAACGGTCCCCTTGTGTGAGACATACACTAATGGTCCCTTTGTGTGAGACATACACCAACGGTCCCCTTGTGTGAGACATACACCAACGGTCCCCTTGTGTGAGACATACACCAACGGTCACCTTGTGTGAGGCATACCCCAACGGTCCCCTTGTGTGAGACATACACCAACGGTGGCCTTGTGTGAGATATACACCAACGGTCCCCTTGTTTGAGACATACACTAACGGTCGCCTTGTGTGAGACATACACCAACGGTGGCCTTGTGTGAGACATACACCAAAAGTCACCTTGTGTGAGACATACACCAAAAGTCACCTTGTGTGAGACATACACCAACGGTGGCCTTGTGTGAGACATACACCAACGGTCACCTTGTGTGAGACATACACCAACGGTGGCCTTGTGTGAGACATACACCAACGGTCCCCTTGTGTGAGACATACACCGACGGTGGCCTTGTGTGAGACATAAACTAACGGTCCCATTGTGTGAGACATACACCAACGGTCCCCTTGTGTGAGACTTACACCAACGGTCACCTTGTGTGAGACAAACACCAACGGTCACCTTGTGTGAGACATACATTAACGGTCACCTTGTGTGAGACATACACCAACGGTCGCCTTGTGTGAGACATACACCAACGGTGGCCTTGTGTGAGACATACATTACCGGTGGCCTTGTGTGAGACCTACACCAAAGTCATCTTGTGTGAGACATACACCAACGGTCACCTTGTGTGAGACATACACCAACGGACACCTTGTGTGAGACATACACCAACGGTCACCTTGTGTGAGACATACACCAACGGTCACCTTGTGTGAGACATACACCAACGGTCCCCTTGTGTGAGACATACACCAGCGGTCACCTTGTGTGAGACATACACCAACGGCCCCCTTGTGTGAGACATACAAAAACGGTCCCCTTGTGTGAGACATACACCAACGGTCCTCTTGTGTGAGATATACACCAACGGTCCCCTTGTGTGAGACATACACTAACGGTCACCTTGTGTGAGACATACACCAACGGTCGCCTTGTGAGAGACATACACCAACGGTGGCCTTGTGTGAGACATACACCAACGGTCCCCTTGTGTGAGTCATACACCGACGGTGGCCTTGTGTGAGACATACACTAACGGTGGCCTTGTGTGAGACATACACCAACGGTGGCCTTGTGTGAGACATACATTAACGGTGGCCTTGTGTGAGATATACACCAACGGCCCCCTTGTGTGACACATACACCAACGGTCCCCTTGTGTGAGACATACACCAACGGTCCTCTTGTGTGAGATATACACCAACGGTCCCCTTGTGTGAGACATACACCAACGGTCACCTTGTGTGAGATATGCACCAACGGTCCCCTTGTGTGAGACATACACCAACGGTCACCTTGTGCGAGACATGCATCAACGGTCACCTTGTGTGAGACATACATCAACGGTCACCTTGTGTGAGAAATACACCAACGGTCTCCTTGTGTGAGACATACACCAACGGTCACCTTGTGTGAGACATACACCAACGGTGGCCTTGTGTGTGAAATACACCAACGGTCCCCTTGTGTGAGACATACACCAACGGTGGCTTTGTGTGAGACATACACTAATGGTCCCCTTGTGTGAGACATACACCAACAGTCCCCTTGTGTGAGACATACACCAACGGTCCCCTTGTGTGAGACATACACTAACGGTCCCCTTGTGTGAGACATATACCAACGGTGGCCTTGTGTGAGACATACACCAACGGTCACCTTGTGTGAGACATACACCAACGGTCACCTTGTGTGAGACATACACCAACGGTCACCTTGTGTGAGACATACACCAACCTTGGCCTTGTGTGAGACATACACCAACGGTGGCCTTGTGTGAGACATACACCAACGGTCCCCTTGTGTGAGACATACACCAACTGTGGCCTTGTGTGTGACATACACCAACGGTGGCCTTGTGTGAGACATACACCAACAGGCACCTTATGTGAGATATACACCAACGGTCACCTTGTGTGAGACATACACCAACGGACACCTTGTGTGAGACATACACCAACGGAGGCCTTGTGTGTGACATACACCTACGGTGGCCTTGTGTGAGACATACTGCAACGGTCCCCTTGTGTGAGACATACACCAACGGTCCCCTTGTGTGAGACATACACCAACGGTGGCCTCGTGTGTGACATACACCAACGGTCCCCTTGTGTGAGACATACACCAACGGTCCCCTTGTGTGAGACATACACCAATGGTCCCCTTGTGTGAGACATACACCAACGGTCCCCTTGTGTGAGTCTTACACCAACGGTCACCTTGTGTGAGACATACACCAACGGTCACCATGTGTGAGATATACACCAACGGTCACCTTGTGTGAGACATACACCTACGCTCATCTTGTGTGAGACATACACCAACGGTCCCCTTATGTGAGACATTCACCAATGGGTACCTTGTGTGAGACATACACTAACGGTCACCTTGTGTGAGACATACACCAACCGTCACATTGTGTGGGACATACATCAACGGTCAATTTGTATGAGATATACACCAACGGTCTCCTTGTGTGAGACATACACCAACGGTCACCTTGTGTGAGACATACACCAACGGTGGCCTTGTGTGTGACATACACCAACGGTCCCCTTGTGTGAGACATTTACCAACGGTGGCTTTGTGTGAGACATACACCAATGGTCCCCTTGTGTGAGACATACACCAACGGTCCCCTTGTGTGAGACATACACCAACGGTGGCTTTGTGTGAGACATACACTAATGGTCCCCTTGTGTGAGACATACACCAACAGTCCCCTTGTGTGTGACATACACCAACGGTCCCCTTGTGTGAGACAGACCCCAACGGTCCCCTTGTTTGAGACATACACTAATGGTCCCCTTGTGTGAGACATACACCAACGGTCCCCTTGTGTGAAACATACACCAACGGTCCCCTTGTGTGAGACATACACCAACGGTCACCTTATGTGAGGCATACCCCAACGGTCCCCTTGTGTGAGACATACACCAACGGTCCCCTTGTGTGAGACATACACCAACGGTGGCCTTGTGTGAGACATACACCAAAAGTCACCTTGTGTGAGACATACACCAAAAGTCACCTTGTGTGAGACATACACCAACGGTGGCCTTGTGTGAGACATACACCAACGGTCACCTTGTGTGAGACATACACCAACTGTGGCCTTGTGTGAGACATTCACCAACGGTCCCCTTGTGTGAGACATACACCGACGGTGGCCTTGTGTGAGACATACACTAACGGTCCCCTTGTGTGAGACATACACCAACGGTCCCCTTGTGTGAGACTTACACCAACGGTCACCTTGTGTGAGACATACACCAACGGTCACCTTGTGTGAGACATACATTAACGGTCACCTTGTGTGAGACATACACCAACGGTCCCCTTGTGTGAGACTTACACCAACGGTCACCTTGTGTGAGACATACACCAACGGTCACCTTGTGTGAGACATACATTAACGGTCACCTTGTGTGAGACATACACCAACGGTCGCCTTGTGTGAGACATACACCAACGGTGGCCTTGTGTGAGACATACATTACCGGTGGCCTTGTGTGAGACCTACACCAAAGTCATCTTGTGTGAGACAGACACCAACGGTCACCTTGTGTGAGACATACACCAACGGTCACCTTGTGTGAGACATACTCCAACGGTGGCCTTGTGTGAGACATACACCAACGGTCCCCTTGTGTGAGACATACACTAACGGTCGCCTTGTGTGAGACATACACCAACGGTGGCCTTGTGTGAGACATACACCAAAAGTCACCTTGTGTGAGACATACACAAACGGTGGCCTTGTGTGAGACATACCCCAACGGTCACCTTGTGTGAGACATACACCAACGGTGGCCTTGTGTGAGACATACACCAACGGTCCCCTTGTGTGAGACATACACCAACGGTGGCTTTGTGTGAGACATACACTAATGGTCCCCTTGTGTGAGACATACACCAACAGTCCCCTTGTGTGTGACATACACCAACGGTCCCCTTGTGTGAGACAGACCCCAACGGTCCCCTTGTTTGAGACATACACTAATGGTCCCCTTGTGTGAGACATACACCAACGGTCCCCTTGTGTGAAACATACACCAACGGTCCCCTTGTGTGAGACATACACCAACGGTCACCTTGTGTGAGGCATACCCCAACGGTCCCCTTGTGTGAGACATACACCAACGGTCCCCTTGTGTGAGACATACACCAACGGTGGCCTTGTGTGAGACATACACCAAAAGTCACCTTGTGTGAGACATACACCAAAAGTCACCTTGTGTGAGACATACACCAACGGTGGCCTTGTGTGAGACATACACCAACGGTCACCTTGTGTGAGACATACACCAACTGTGGCCTTGTGTGAGACATTCACCAACGGTCCCCTTGTGTGAGACATACACCGACGGTGGCCTTGTGTGAGACATACACTAACGGTCCCCTTGTGTGAGACATACACCAACGGTCCCCTTGTGTGAGACTTACACCAACGGTCACCTTGTGTGAGACATACACCAACGGTCACCTTGTGTGAGACATACATTAACGGTCACCTTGTGTGAGACATACACCAACGGTCGCCTTGTGTAAGACATACACCAACGGTGGCCTTGTGTGAGACATACATTACCGGTGGCCTTGTGTGAGACCTACACCAAAGTCATCTTGTGTGAGACATACACCAACGGTCACCTTGTGTGAGACATACACCAACGGTCACCTTGTGTGAGACATAGTCCAACGGTGGCCTTGTGTGAGACATGCACCAACGGTCCCCTTGTGTGAGACATACACTAACGGTCGCCTTGTGTGAGACATACACCAACGGTGGCCTTGTGTGAGACATACACCAAAAGTCACCTTGTGTGAGACATACACAAACGGTGGCCTTGTGTGAGACATACCCCAACGGTCACCTTGTGTGAGACATACACCAATGGTCCCCTTGTGTGAGACATACACCAACGGTCCCCTTGTGTGAGACATTCGCCAACGGTGGCCTTGTGTGAGACATACCCCAACGGTCACCTTGTGTGAGACATACACCAACGGGGGCCTTGTGTGAGACATACACCAACGGTCCCCTTGTGTGAGACATACACCAACGGTCACCTTTTGTGAGACATACACCAACGGTCACCTTGTGTGCGATATACACCAAAGGTGACCTTGTGTGAGACATACACTAATGGTCCCCTTGTGTGAAACATACACCAACGGTCCCCTTGTGTGAGACATACACCAACGGTCCCCTTGTGTGAGACATACACCGACGGGGCCTTGTGTGAGTCATACACCAACGGTCACCTTGTGTGAGACATACACCAACGGTGGCCTTGTGTGAGACATACACCAACCGTCACCTTGTGTGAGACATACTCCAACGGTCACCTTTTGTGAGACATACACCAACGGTGGCTTTGTGTGAGACATACCCCAACGGTCGCCTTTTGTGAGACATACACCAACGGTCACCTTGTGTGAGTCATTCACCAACGGTCACCTTGTGTGAAACATACACCAACGTTCACCTTGTGTGAGACATACACCAACGGTCACCTTGTGTGAGACATATACCAACGCTCACCTTGTGTGAGACATACACTAACGGTCCCGTTGTGTGAGACATTCACCAATGGTCACCTTGTGTGAGACATACACCAACGGTCACCTTGTGTGAGACATACACCAACGGTGGCCTTGTGTGAGACATACACCAATGATCCCCTTGTGTGAGACATACATCAACGGTCACCTTGTGTGAGACATACATCAACGGTCACCTTGTGTGAGAAATACACCAACGGTCTCCTTGTGTGAGACATACACCAACGGTCACCTTGTGTGAGACATACACCAACGGTGGCCTTGTGTGTGAAATACACCAACGGTCCCCTTGTGTGAGACATACACCAACGGTGGCTTTGTGTGAGACATACACTAATGGTTCCCTTGTGTGAGACATACACCAACAGTCCCCTTGTGTGAGACATACACCAACGGTCCCCTTGTGTGAGACATACACCAACGGTCCCCTTGTGTGAGACATACACCAACGGTGGCCTTGTGTGAGACATACACCAACGGTCACCTTGTGTGAGACATACACCAACGGTCACCTTGTGTGAGACATACACCAACGGTCACCTTGTGTGAGACATACACCAACCTTGGCCTTGTGTGAGACATACACCAACGGTGGCCTTGTGTGAGACATACACCAACGGTCCCCTTGTGTGAGACATACACCAACTGTGGCCTTGTGTGTGACATACACCAACGGTGGCCTTGTGTGTGACATACACCAACAGGCACCTTATGTGAGATATACACCAACGGTCACCTTGTGTGAGACATACACCAACGGTCACCTTGTGTGAGACATACACCAACGGTGGCCTTGTGTGTGACATACACCTACGGTGGCCTTGTGTGAGACATACTCCAACGGTCCCCTTGTGTGAGACATACACCAACGGTCCCCTTGTGTGAGACATACACCAACGGTCCCCTTGTGTGAGACATACACCAACGGTCCCCTTGTGTGAGACATACACCAACGGTGGCCTCGTGTGTGACATACACCAACGGTCCCCTTGTGTGAGACATACACCAACGGTCCCCTTGTGTGAGACATACACCAACGGTCCCCTTGTGTGAGACATACACCAACGGTCCCCTTGTGTGAGACATACACCAACGGTCCCCTTGTGTGAGTCTTACACCAACGGTCACCTTGTGTGAGACATACACCAACGGTCACCATGTGTGAGATATACACCAACGGTCACCTTGTGTGAGACATACACCTACGCTCATCTTGTGTGAGACATACACCAACGGTCCCCTTGTGTGAGACATTCACCAATGGGTACCTTGTGTGAGACATACACTAACGGTCACCTTGTGTGAGACATACACCAACCGTCACATTGTGTGGGACATACATCAACGGTCAATTTGTGTGAGATATACACCAACGGTCTCCTTGTGTGAGACATACACCAACGGTCACCTTGTGTGAGACATACACCAACGGTGGCCTTGTGTGCGACATACACCAACGGTCCCCTTGTCTGAGACATTTACCAACGGTGGCTTTGTGTGAGACATACACCAATGGTCCCCTTGTGTGAGACATACACCAACGGTCCCCTTGTGTGAGACATACACCAACGGTGGCTTTGTGTGAGACATACACAATGGTCCCCTTGTGGGAGACATACACCAACAGTCCCCTTGTGTGTGACATACACCAACGGTCCCCTTGTGTGAGACACACCCCAACGGTCCCCTTGTGTGAGACATACACTAATGGTCCCCTTTTGTGAGACATACACCAACGGTCCCCTTGTGTGAGACATACACCAACGGTCCCCTTGTGTGAGACATACACCAACGGTCACCTTGTGTGAGGCATACCCCAACGGTCCCCTTGTGTGAGACATACACCAACGGTCCCCTTGTGTGAGACATACACCAACGGTGGCCTTGTGTGAGATATACACCAACGGTCCCCTTGTTTGAGACATACACTAACGGTCGCCTTGTGTGAGACATACACCAACGGTGGCCTTGTGTGAGACATACACCAAAAGTCACCTTGTGTGAGACATACACCAAAAGTCACCTTGTGTGAGACATACACCAACGGTGGCCTTGTGTGAGACATACACCAACGGTCACCTTGTGTGAGACATACACCAACGGTGGCCTTGTGTGAGACATACACCAACGGTCCCCTTGTGTGAGACATACACCGACGGTGGCCTTGTGTGAGACATACACTAACGGTCCCATTGTGTGAGACATACACCAACGGTCCCCCTTGTGTGAGACTTACACCAACGGTCACCTTGTGTGAGACAAACACCAACGGTCACCTTGTGTGAGACATACATTAACGGTCACCTTGTGTGAGACATACACCAACGGTCGCCTTGTGTGAGACATACACCAACGGTGGCCTTGTGTGAGACATACATTACCGGTGGCCTTGTGTGATACCTACACCAAAGTCATCTTGTGTGAGACATACACCAACGGTCACCTTGTGTGAGACATACACCAACGGACACCTTGTGTGAGACATACACCAACGGTCACCTTGTGTGAGACATACACCAACGGTCACCTTGTGTGAGACATACACCAACGGTCCCCTTGTGTGAGACATACACCAGCGGTCACCTTGTGTGAGACATACACCAACGGTCCCCTTGTGTGAGTCTTACACCAACGGTCACCTTGTGTGAGACATACACCAACGGTCACCATGTGTGAGATATACACCAACGGTCACCTTGTGTGAGACATACACCTACGCTCATCTTGTGTGAGACATACACCAACGGTCCCCTTATGTGAGACATTCACCAATGGGTACCTTGTGTGAGACATACACTAACGGTCACCTTGTGTGAGACATACACCAACCGTCACATTGTGTGGGACATACATCAACGGTCAATTTGTATGAGATATACACCAACGGTCTCCTTGTGTGAGACATACACCAACGGTCACCTTGTGTGAGACATACACCAACGGTGGCCTTGTGTGTGACATACACCAACGGTCCCCTTGTGTGAGACATTTACCAACGGTGGCTTTGTGTGAGACATACACCAATGGTCCCCTTGTGTGAGACATACACCAACGGTCCCCTTGTGTGAGACATACACCAACGGTGGCTTTGTGTGAGACATACACTAATGGTCCCCTTGTGTGAGACATACACCAACAGTCCCCTTGTGTGTGACATACACCAACGGTCCCCTTGTGTGAGACAGACCCCAACGGTCCCCTTGTTTGAGACATACACTAATGGTCCCCTTGTGTGAGACATACACCAACGGTCCCCTTGTGTGAAACATACACCAACGGTCCCCTTGTGTGAGACATACACCAACGGTCACCTTGTGTGAGGCATACCCCAACGGTCCCCTTGTGTGAGACATACACCAACGGTCCCCTTGTGTGAGACATACACCAACGGTGGCCTTGTGTGAGACATACACCAAAAGTCACCTTGTGTGAGACATACACCAAAAGTCACCTTGTGTGAGACATACACCAACGGTGGCCTTGTGTGAGACATACACCAACGGTCACCTTGTGTGAGACATACACCAACTGTGGCCTTGTGTGAGACATTCACCAACGGTCCCCTTGTGTGAGACATACACCGACGGTGGCCTTGTGTGAGACATACACTAACGGTCCCCTTGTGTGAGACATACACCAACGGTCCCCTTGTGTGAGACTTACACCAACGGTCACCTTGTGTGAGACATACACCAACGGTCACCTTGTGTGAGACATACATTAACGGTCACCTTGTGTGAGACATACACCAACGGTCCCCTTGTGTGAGACTTACACCAACGGTCACCTTGTGTGAGACATACACCAACGGTCACCTTGTGTGAGACATACATTAACGGTCACCTTGTGTGAGACATACACCAACGGTCGCCTTGTGTGAGACATACACCAACGGTGGCCTTGTGTGAGACATACATTACCGGTGGCCTTGTGTGAGACCTACACCAAAGTCATCTTGTGTGAGACATACACCAACGGTCACCTTGTGTGAGACATACACCAACGGTCACCTTGTGTGAGACATACTCCAACGGTGGCCTTGTGTGAGACATACACCAACGGTCCCCTTGTGTGAGACATACACTAACGGTCGCCTTGTGTGAGACATACACCAACGGTGGCCTTGTGTGAGACATACACCAAAAGTCACCTTGTGTGAGACATACACACACGGTGGCCTTGTGTGAGACATACCCCAACGGTCACCTTGTGTGAGACATACACCAACGGTGGCCTTGTGTGAGACATACACCAACGGTCCCCTTGTGTGAGACATACACCAACGGTGGCTTTGTGTGAGACATACACTAATGGTCCCCTTGTGTGAGACATACACCAACAGTCCCCTTGTGTGTGACATACACCAACGGTCCCCTTGTGTGAGACAGACCCCAACGGTCCCCTTGTTTGAGACATACACTAATGGTCCCCTTGTGTGAGACATACACCAACGGTCCCCTTGTGTGAAACATACACCAACGGTCCCCTTGTGTGAGACATACACCAACGGTCACCTTGTGTGAGGCATACCCCAACGGTCCCCTTGTGTGAGACATACACCAACGGTCCCCTTGTGTGAGACATACACCAACGGTGGCCTTGTGTGAGACATACACCAAAAGTCACCTTGTGTGAGACATACACCAAAAGTCACCTTGTGTGAGACATACACCAACGGTGGCCTTGTGTGAGACATACACCAACGGTCACCTTGTGTGAGACATACACCAACTGTGGCCTTGTGTGAGACATTCACCAACGGTCCCCTTGTGTGAGACATACACCGACGGTGGCCTTGTGTGAGACATACACTAACGGTCCCCTTGTGTGAGACATACACCAACGGTCCCCTTGTGTGAGACTTACACCAACGGTCACCTTGTGTGAGACATACACCAACGGTCACCTTGTGTGAGACATACATTAACGGTCACCTTGTGTGAGACATACACCAACGGTCGCCTTGTGTGAGACATACACCAACGGTGGCCTTGTGTGAGACATACATTACCGGTGGCCTTGTGTGAGACCTACACCAAAGTCATCTTGTGTGAGACATACACCAACGGTCACCTTGTGTGAGACATACACCAACGGTCACCTTGTGTGAGACATAGTCCAACGGTGGCCTTGTGTCAGACATGCACCAACGGTCCCCTTGTGTGAGACATACACTAACGGTCGCCTTGTGTGAGACATACACCAACGGTGGCCTTGTGTGAGACATACACCAAAAGTCACCTTGTGTGAGACATACACAAACGGTGGCCTTGTGTGAGACATACCCCAACGGTCACCTTGTGTGAGACATACACCAATGGTCCCCTTGTGTGAGACATACACCAACGGTCCCCTTGTGTGAGACATTCGCCAACGGTGGCCTTGTGTGAGACATACCCCAACGGTCACCTTGTGTGAGACATACACCAACGGGGGCCTTGTGTGAGACATACACCAACGGTCCCCTTGTGTGAGACATACACCAACGGTCACCTTTTGTGAGACATACACCAACGGTCACCTTGTGTGCGATATACACCAAAGGTGACCTTGTGTGAGACATACACTAATGGTCCCCTTGTGTGAAACATACACCAACGGTCCCCTTGTGTGAGACATACACCAACGGTCCCCTTGTGTGAGACATACACCGACGGGGCCTTGTGTGAGTCATACACCAACGGTCACCTTGTGTGAGACATACACCAACGGTGGCCTTGTGTGAGACATACACCAACCGTCACCTTGTGTGAGACATACACCAACGGTCACCTTTTGTGAGACATACACCAACGGTGGCTTTGTGTGAGACATACCCCAACGGTCGCCTTTTGTGAGACATACACCAACGGTCACCTTGTGTGAGTCATACACCAACGGTCACCTTGTGTGAAACATACACCAACGTTCACCTTGTGTGAGACAAACACCAACGGTCACCTTGTGTGAGACATATACCAACGCTCACCTTGTGTGAGACATACACTAACGGTCCCGTTGTGTGAGACATTCACCAATGGTCACCTTGTGTGAGACATACACCAACGGTCACCTTGTGTGAGACATACACCAACGGTGGCCTTGTGTGAGACATACACCAATGATCCCCTTGTGTGAGACATACATCAACGGTCACCTTGTGTGAGACATACATCAACGGTCACCTTGTGTGAGAAATACACCAACGGTCTCCTTGTGTGAGACATACACCAACGGTCACCTTGTGTGAGACATACACCAACGGTGGCCTTGTGTGTGAAATACACCAACGGTCCCCTTGTGTGAGACATACACCAACGGTGGCTTTGTGTGAGACATACACTAATGGTTCCCTTGTGTGAGACATACACCAACAGTCCCCTTGTGTGAGACATACACCAACGGTCCCCTTGTGTGAGACATACACCAACGGTCCCCTTGTGTGAGACATACACCAACGGTGGCCTTGTGTGAGACATACACCAACGGTCACCTTGTGTGAGACATACACCAACGGTCACCTAGTGTGAGACATACACCAACGGTCACCTTGTGTGAGACATACACCAACGGTCACCTTGTGTGAGACATACACCAACCTTGGCCTTGTGTGAGACATACACCAACGGTGGCCTTGTGTGAGACATACACCAACGGTCCCCTTGTGTGAGACATACACCAACTGTGGCCTTGTGTGTGACATACACCAACGGTGGCCTTGTGTGTGACATACACCAACAGGCACCTTATGTGAGATATACACCAACGGTCACCTTGTGTGAGACATACACCAACGGTCACCTTGTGTGAGACATACACCAACGGTGGCCTTGTGTGTGACATACACCTACGGTGGCCTTGTGTGAGACATACTCCAACGGTCCCCTTGTGTGAGACATACACCAACGGTCCCCTTGTGTGAGACATACACCAACGGTCCCCTTGTGTGAGACATACACCAACGGTCCCCTTGTGTGAGACATACACCAACGGTGGCCTCGTGTGTGACATACACCAACGGTCCCCTTGTGTGAGACATACACCAACGGTCCCCTTGTGTGAGACATACACCAACGGTCCCCTTGTGTGAGACATACACCAACGGTCCCCTTGTGTGAGACATACACCAACGGTCCCCTTGTGTGAGTCTTACACCAACGGTCACCTTGTGTGAGACATACACCAACGGTCACCATGTGTGAGATATACACCAACGGTCACCTTGTGTGAGACATACACCTACGCTCATCTTGTGTGAGACATACACCAACGGTCCCCTTGTGTGAGACATTCACCAATGGGTACCTTGTGTGAGACATACACTAACGGTCACCTTGTGTGAGACATACACCAACCGTCACATTGTGTGGGACATACATCAACGGTCAATTTGTGTGAGATATACACCAACGGTCTCCTTGTGTGAGACATACACCAACGGTCACCTTGTGTGAGACATACACCAACGGTGGCCTTGTGTGCGACATACACCAACGGTCCCCTTGTCTGAGACATTTACCAACGGTGGCTTTGTGTGAGACATACACCAATGGTCCCCTTGTGTGAGACATACACCAACGGTCCCCTTGTGTGAGACATACACCAACGGTGGCTTTGTGTGAGACATACACAATGGTCCCCTTGTGGGAGACATACACCAACAGTCCCCTTGTGTGTGACATACACCAACGGTCCCCTTGTGTGAGACACACCCCAACGGTCCCCTTGTGTGAGACATACACTAATGGTCCCCTTGTGTGAGACATACACCAACGGTCCCCTTGTGTGAGACATACACCAACGGTCCCCTTGTGTGAGACATACACCAACGGTCACCTTGTGTGAGGCATACCCCAACGGTCCCCTTGTGTGAGACATACACCAACGGTCCCCTTGTGTGAGACATACACCAACGGTGGCCTTGTGTGAGATATACACCAACGGTCCCCTTGTTTGAGACATACACTAACGGTCGCCTTGTGTGAGACATACACCAACGGTGGCCTTGTGTGAGACATACACCAAAAGTCACCTTGTGTGAGACATACACCAAAAGTCACCTTGTGTGAGACATACACCAACGGTGGCCTTGTGTGAGACATGCACCAACGGTCACCTTGTGTGAGACATACACCAAAGGTGGCCTTGTGTGAGACATACACCAACGGTCCCCTTGTGTGAGACATACACCGACGGTGGCCTTGTGTGAGACATACACTAACGGTCCCATTGTGTGAGACATACACCAACGGTCCCCCTTGTGTGAGACTTACACCAACGGTCACCTTGTGTGAGACAAACACCAACGGTCACCTTGTGTGAGACATACATTAACGGTCACCTTGTGTGAGACATACACCAACGGTCGCCTTGTGTGAGACATACACCAACGGTGGCCTTGTGTGAGACATACATTACCGGTGGCCTTGTGTGAGACCTACACCAAAGTCATCTTGTGTGAGACATACACCAACGGTCACCTTGTGTGAGACATACACCAACGGACACCTTGTGTGAGACATACACCAACGGTCACCTTGTGTGAGACATACACCAACGGTCACCTTGTGTGAGACATACACCAACGGTCCCCTTGTGTGAGACATACACCAGCGGTCACCTTGTGTGAGACATACACCAACGGCCCCCTTGTGTGAGACATACAAAAACGGTCCCCTTGTGTGAGACATACACCAACGGTCCTCTTGTGTGAGATATACACCAACGGTCCCCTTGTGTGAGACATACACCAACGGTCACCTTGTGTGAGACATACACCAACGGTGGCTTTGTGAGAGACATACACTAACGGTGGCCTTGTGTGAGACATACACCAACGGTGGCCTTGTGTGAGACATACATTAACGGTCACCTTGTGTGAGATCTACACCAACGGTCCCCTTGTGTGAGACATACACCAACGGTCACCTTGTGTGAGACATACACCAACGGTCACCTTGTGTGAGACATACACCAACGGTCACCTTGTGTGAGACATACACCAACGGTCCCCTTGTGTGAGACATTCACCAACGGTGGCTTTGTGTGAGACATACACCAATGGTCCCCTTGTGTGAGACATACACCAGCGGTCCCCTTGTGTGAGACATACACCAACGGCCCCCTTGTGTGAGACATACACCAACGGTCCCCTTGTGTAAGACATACACCAACGGTTATCTTGTGTGAGATATGCACCAACGGTCCCCTTGTGTGAGACATACACCAACGGTCACCTTGTGCGAGACATACACCAACGGTCACCTTGTGTGAGACATTCACCAACGGTCACCTTGTGTGAGACATACACTAACGGTCCTCTTGTGTGAGATATACACCAACGGTCCCCTTGTGTGAGACATACACCAACGGTCATCTTGTGTGAGACATACACCAACGGTCACCTTGTGTGAGACATACACCAACGGTCACCTTGTGTGAGACATACACCAACGGTCACCTTGTGTGAGACCTACACCAACGGTCATCTTGTGTGAGACATACACCAACGGTCACCTTGTGTGAGACATACACCAACGGTCACCTTGTGTGAGACATACACCAACGGTCGCCTTGTGTTAGACATACACCAACGGTGGCCTTGTGTGAGACATACACCAACGGTCCCCTTGTGTGAGACATACACCGACGGTGGCCTTATGTGAGACATACACTAACGGTGGCCTTGTGTGAGACATACACCAACGGTGGCCTTGTGTGAGACATACATTAACGGTGGCCTTGTGTGAGATATACACCAACGGCCCCCTTGTGTGACACATACACCAACGGTCCCCTTGTGTGAGACATACACCAACGGTCCTCTTGTGTGAGATATACACCAACGGTCCCCTTGTGTGAGACATACACCAACGGTCACCTTGTGTGAGATATGCACCAACGGTCCCCTTGTGTGAGACATACACCAACGGTCACCTTGTGCGAGACATACATAAACGGTCACCTTGTGTGAGACATACATCAACGGTCACCTTGTGTGAGAAATACACCAACGGTCTCCTTGTGTGAGACATACACCAACGGTCACCTTGTGTGAGACATACACCAACGGTGGCCTTGTGTGTGAAATACACCAACGGTCCCCTTGTGTGAGACATACACCAACGGTGGCTTTGTGTGAGACATACACTAATGGTCCCCTTGTGTGAGACATACACCAACAGTCCCCTTGTGTGAGACATACACCAACGGTCCCCTTGTGTGAGACATACACCAACGGTCCCCTTGTGTGAGACATATACCAACGGTGGCCTTGTGTGAGACATACACCAACGGTCACCTTGTGTGAGACATACACCAACGGTCACCTTGTGTGAGACATACACCAACGGTCACCTTGTGTGAGACATACACCAACCTTGGCCTTGTGTGAGACATACACCAACGGTGGCCTTGTGTGAGTCATACACCAACGGTCCCCTTGTGTGAGACATACACCAACTGTGGCCTTGTGTGTGACAAACACCAACGGTGGCCTTGTGTGAGACATACACCAACAGGCACCTTATGTGAGATATACACCAACGGTCACCTTGTGTGAGACATACACCAACGGACACCTTGTGTGAGACATACACCAACGGTGGCCTTGTGTGTGACATACACCTACGGTGGCCTTGTGTGAGACATACTCCAACGGTCCCCTTGTGTGAGACATACACCAACGGTCCCCTTGTGTGAGACATACACCAACGGTGGCCTCGTGTGTGACATACACCAACGGTCCCCTTGTGTGAGACATACACCAACGGTCCCCTTGTGTGAGACATACACCAATGGTCCCCTTGTGTGAGACATACACCAACGGTCCCCTTGTGTGAGTCTTACACCAACGGTCACCTTGTGTGAGACATACACCAACGGTCACCATGTGTGAGATATACACCAACGGTCACCTTGTGTGAGACATTCACCAATGGGTACCTTGTGTGAGACATACACTAACGGTCACCTTGTGTGAGACATACACCAACCGTCACATTGTGTGGGACATACATCAACGGTCAATTTGTATGAGATATACACCAACGGTCTCCTTGTGTGAGACATACATCAACGGTCACCTTGTGTGAGACATACACCAACGGTGGCCTTGTGTGTGACATACACCAACGGTCCCCTTGTGTGAGACATTTACCAACGGTGGCTTTGTGTGAGACATACACCAATGGTCCCCTTGTGTGAGACATACACCAACGGTCCCCTTGTGTGAGACATACACCAACGGTGGCTTTGTGTGAGACATACACTAATGGTCCCCTTGTGTGAGACATACACCAACAGTCCCCTTGTGTGTGACATACACCAACGGTCCCCTTGTGTGAGACAGACCCCAACGGTCCCCTTGTTTGAGACATACACTAATGGTCCCCTTGTGTGAGACATACACCAACGGTCCCCTTGTGTGAAACATACACCAACGGTCCCCTTGTGTGAGACATACACCAACGGTCACCTTGTGTGAGGCATACCCCAACGGTCCCCTTGAGTGAGACATACACCAACGGTCCCCTTGTGTGAGACATACACCAACGGTGGCCTTGTGTGAGACATACACCAAAAGTCACCTTGTGTGAGACATACACCAAAAGTCACCTTGTGTGAGACATACACCAACGGTGGCCTTGTGTGAGACATACACCAACGGTCACCTTGTGTGAGACATACACCAACTGTGGCCTTGTGTGAGACATACACCAACGGTCCCCTTGTGTGAGACATACACCGACGGTGGCCTTGTGTGAGACATACACTAACGGTCCCCTTGTGTGAGACATACACCAACGGTCCCCTTGTGTGAGACTTACACCAACGGTCACCTTGTGTGAGACATACACCAACGGTCACCTTGTGTGAGACATACATTAACGGTCACCTTGTGTGAGACATACACCAACGGTCGCCTTGTGTGAGACATACACCAACGGTGGCCTTGTGTGAGACATACATTACCGGTGGCCTTGTGTGAGACCTACACCATAGTCATCTTGTGTGAGACATACACCAACGGTCACCTTGTGTGAGACATACACCAACGGTCACCTTGTGTGAGACATACACCAACGGTCACCTTGTGTGAGACATACACCAACGGTCACCTTGTGTGAGACATACACCAACGGTCCCCTTGTGTGAGACATACACCAGCGGTCACCTTGTGTGAGACATACACCAACGGCCCCCTTGTGTGAGACATACACCAACGGTCCCCTTGTGTGAGACATACACCAACGGTCACCTTGTGTGAGACATACACCAACGGTGGCCTTGTGTGTGACATACACCTACGGTGGCCTTGTGTGAGACATACTCCAACGGTCCCCTTGTGTGAGACATACACCAACGGTCTCCTTGTGTGAGACATACACCAACGGTGGCCTCGTGTGTGACATACACCAACGGTCCCCTTGTGTGAGACATACACCAACGGTCCCCTTGTGTGAGACATACACCAACGGTCCCCTTGTGTGAGACATACACCAACGGTCCCCTTGTGTGAGACATACACCAACGGTCCCCTTGTGTGAGTCTTACACCAACGGTCACCTTGTGTGAGACATACACCAACGGTCACCATGTGTGAGATATACACCAACGGTCACCTTGTGTGAGACATACACCTACGCACATCTTGTGTGAGACATACACCAACGGTCCCCTTGTGTGAGACATTCACCAATGGGTACCTTGTGTGAGACATACACTAACGGTCACCTTGTGTGAGACATACACCAACCGTCACATTGTGTGGGACATACATCAACGGTCAATTTGTGTGAGATATACACCAACGGTCTCCTTGTGTGAGACATACACCAACGGTCACCTTGTGTGAGACATACACCAACGGTGGCCTTGTGTGCGACATACACCAACGGTCCCCTTGTCTGAGACATTTACCAACGGTGGCTTTGTGTGAGACATACACCAATGGTCCCCTTGTGTGAGACATACACCAACGGTCCCCTTGTGTGAGACATACACCAACGGTGGCTTTGTGTGAGACATACACAATGGTCCCCTTGTGTGAGACATACACCAACAGTCCCCTTGTGTGTGACATACACCAACGGTCCCCTTGTGTGAGACACACCCCAACGGTCCCCTTGTGTGAGACATACACCAACGGTCCCATTGTGTGAGACATACACCGACGGGGCCTTGTGTGAGTCATACACCAACGGTCACCTTGTGTGAGACATACACCAACGGTGGCCTTGTGTGAGACATACACCAACCGTCACCTTGTGTGAGACATACACCAACGGTCACCTTTTGTGAGACATACACCAACGGTGGCCTTGTGTGAGACATACCCCAACGGTCGCCTTTTGTGAGACATACACCAACGGTAACCTTGTGTGAGTCATACACCAACGGTCACCTTGTGTGAAACATACACCAACGTTCACCTTGTGTGAGACATACACCAACGGTCACCTTGTGTGAGACATATACCAACGCTCACCTTGTGTGAGACATACACTAACGGTCCCGTTGTGTGAGACATTCACCAATGGTCACCTTGTGTGAGACATACACCAACGGTCACCTTGTGTGAGACATACACCAACGGTGGCCTTGTGTGAGACATACACCAATGATCCCCTTGTGTGAGACATACATCAACGGTCACCTTGTGTGAGACATACATCAACGGTCACCTTGTGTGAGAAATACACCAACGGTCTCCTTGTGTGAGACATACACCAACGGTCACCTTGTGTGAGACATACACCAACGGTGGCCTTGTGTGTGAAATACACCAACGGTCCCCTTGTGTGAGACATACACCAACGGTGGCTTTGTGTGAGACATACACTAATGGTTCCCTTGTGTGAGACATACACCAACAGTCCCCTTGTGTGAGACATACACCAACGGTCCCCTTGTGTGAGACATACACCAACGGTCCCCTTGTGTGAGACATACACCAACG
The DNA here is from genome assembly GCF_040958095.1 of Procambarus clarkii. NCBI lineage: Eukaryota > Metazoa > Arthropoda > Malacostraca > Decapoda > Cambaridae > Procambarus > Procambarus clarkii. The sequence goes on from NC_091168.1 coordinate 50,468,395, forward strand.
GTGGCCTTGTGTGAGACATACACCAACGGTCACCTTGTGTGAGACATACACCAACGGTCACCTTGTGTGAGACATACACCAACGGTCACCTTGTGTGAGACATACACCAACCTTGGCCTTGTGTGAGACATACACCAACGGTGGCCTTGTGTGAGACATACACCAACGGTCCCCTTGTGTGAGACATACACCAACTGTGGCCTTGTGTGTGACATACACCAACGGTGGCCTTGTGTGTGACATACACCAACAGGCACCTTATGTGAGATATACACCAACGGTCACCTTGTGTGAGACATACACCAACGGTCACCTTGTGTGAGACATACACCAACGGTGGCCTTGTGTGTGACATACACCTACGGTGGCCTTGTGTGAGACATACTCCAACGGTCCCCTTGTGTGAGACATACACCAACGGTCCCCTTGTGTGAGACATACACCAACGGTCCCCTTGTGTGAGACATACACCAACGGTCCCCTTGTGTGAGACATACACCAACGGTGGCCTCGTGTGTGACATACACCAACGGTCCCCTTGTGTGAGACATACACCAACGGTCCCCTTGTGTGAGACATACACCAACGGTCCCCTTGTGTGAGACATACACCAACGGTCCCCTTGTGTGAGACATACACCAACGGTCCCCTTGTGTGAGTCTTACACCAACGGTCACCTTGTGTGAGACATACACCAACGGTCACCATGTGTGAGATATACACCAACGGTCACCTTGTGTGAGACATACACCTACGCTCATCTTGTGTGAGACATACACCAACGGTCCCCTTGTGTGAGACATTCACCAATGGGTACCTTGTGTGAGACATACACTAACGGTCACCTTGTGTGAGACATACACCAACCGTCACATTGTGTGGGACATACATCAACGGTCAATTTGTGTGAGATATACACCAACGGTCTCCTTGTGTGAGACATACACCAACGGTCACCTTGTGTGAGACATACACCAACGGTGGCCTTGTGTGCGACATACACCAACGGTCTCCTTGTCTGAGACATTTACCAACGGTGGCTTTGTGTGAGACATACACCAATGGTCCCCTTGTGTGAGACATACACCAACGGTCCCCTTGTGTGAGACATACACCAACGGTGGCTTTGTGTGAGACATACACAATGGTCCCCTTGTGGGAGACATACACCAACAGTCCCCTTGTGTGTGACATACACCAACGGTCCCCTTGTGTGAGACACACCCCAACGGTCCCCTTGTGTGAGACATACACTAATGGTCCCCTTGTGTGAGACATACACCAACGGTCCCCTTGTGTGAGACATACACCAACGGTCCCCTTGTGTGAGACATACACCAACGGTCACCTTGTGTGAGGCATACCCCAACGGTCCCCTTGTGTGAGACATATACCAACGGTCCCCTTGTGTGAGACATACACCAACGGTGGCCTTGTGTGAGATATACACCAACGGTCCCCTTGTTTGAGACATACACTAACGGTCGCCTTGTGTGAGACATACACCAACGGTGGCCTTGTGTGAGACATACACCAAAAGTCACCTTGTGTGAGACATACACCAAAAGTCACCTTGTGTGAGACATACACCAACGGTGGCCTTGTGTGAGACATACACCAACGGTCACCTTGTGTGAGACATACACCAACGGTGGCCTTGTGTGAGACATACACCAACGGTCCCCTTGTGTGAGACATACACCGACGGTGGCCTTGTGTGAGACATGCACTAACGGTCCCATTGTGTGAGACATACACCAACGGTCCCCCTTGTGTGAGACTTACACCAACGGTCACCTTGTGTGAGACAAACACCAACGGTCACCTTGTGTGAGACATACATTAACGGTCACCTTGTGTGAGACATACACCAACGGTCGCCTTGTGTGAGACATACACCAACGGTGGCCTTGTGTGAGACATACATTACCGGTGGCCTTGTGTGAGACCTACACCAAAGTCATCTTGTGTGAGACATACACCAACGGTCACCTTGTGTGAGACATACACCAACGGACACCTTGTGTGAGACATACACCAACGGTCACCTTGTGTGAGACATACACCAACGGTCACCTTGTGTGAGACATACACCAACGGTCCCCTTGTGTGAGACATACACCAGCGGTCACCTTGTGTGAGACATACACCAACGGCCCCCTTGTGTGAGACATACAAAAACGGTCCCCTTGTGTGAGACATACACCAACGGTCCTCTTGTGTGAGATATACACCAACGGTCCCCTTGTGTGAGACATACACCAACGGTCACCTTGTGTGAGACATACACCAACGGTGGCTTTGTGAGAGACATACACTAACGGTGGCCTTGTGTGAGACATACACCAACGGTGGCCTTGTGTGAGACATACATTAACGGTCACCTTGTGTGAGATCTACACCAACGGTCCCCTTGTGTGAGACATACACCAACGGTCACCTTGTGTGAGACATACACCAACGGTCACCTTGTGTGAGACATACACCAACGGTCACCTTGTGTGAGACATACACCAACGGTCCCCTTGTGTGAGACATTCACCAACGGTGGCTTTGTGTGAGACATACACCAATGGTCCCCTTGTGTGAGACATACACCAGCGGTCCCCTTGTGTGAGACATACACCAACGGCCCCCTTGTGTGAGACATACACCAACGGTCCCCTTGTGTGAGACATACACCAACGGTTATCTTGTGTGAGATATGCACCAACGGTCCCCTTGTGTGAGACATACACCAACGGTCACCTTGTGCGAGACATACACCAACGGTCACCTTGTGTGAGACATTCACCAACGGTCACCTTGTGTGAGACATACACTAACGGTCCTCTTGTGTGAGATATACACCAACGGTCCCCTTGTGTGAGACATACACCAACGGTCATCTTGTGTGAGACATACACCAACGGTCACCTTGTGTGAGACATACACCAACGGTCACCTTGTGTGAGACATACACCAACGGTCACCTTGTGTGAGACCTACACCAACGGTCATCTTGTGTGAGACATACACCAACGGTCACCTTGTGTGAGACATACACCAACGGTCACCTTGTGTGAGACATACACCAACGGTCGCCTTGTGTTAGACATACACCAACGGTGGCCTTGTGTGAGACATACACCAACGGTCCCCTTGTGTGAGACATACACCGACGGTGGCCTTGTGTGAGACATACACTAACGGTGGCCTTGTGTGAGACATACACCAACGGTGGCCTTGTGTGAGACATACATTAACGGTGGCCTTGTGTGAGATATACACCAACGGCCCCCTTGTGTGACACATACACCAACGGTCCCCTTGTGTGAGACATACACCAACGGTCCTCTTGTGTGAGATATACACCAACGGTCCCCTTGTGTGAGACATACACCAACGGTCACCTTGTGTGAGATATGCACCAACGGTCCCCTTGTGTGAGACATACACCAACGGTCACCTTGTGCGAGACATACATAAACGGTCACCTTGTGTGAGACATACATCAACGGTCACCTTGTGTGAGAAATACACCAACGGTCTCCTTGTGTGAGACATACACCAACGGTCACCTTGTGTGAGACATACACCAACGGTGGCCTTGTGTGTGAAATACACCAACGGTCCCCTTGTGTGAGACATACACCAACGGTGGCTTTGTGTGAGACATACACTAATGGTCCCCTTGTGTGAGACATACACCAACAGTCCCCTTGTGTGAGACATACACCAACGGTCCCCTTGTGTGAGACATACACCAACGGTCCCCTTGTGTGAGACATATACCAACGGTGGCCTTGTGTGAGACATACACCAACGGTCACCTTGTGTGAGACATACACCAACGGTCACCTTGTGTGAGACATACACCAACGGTCACCTTGTGTGAGACATACACCAACCTTGGCCTTGTGTGAGACATACACCAACGGTGGCCTTGTGTGAGACATACACCAACGGTCCCCTTGTGTGAGACATACACCAACTGTGGCCTTGTGTGTGACATACACCAACGGTGGCCTTGTGTGAGACATACACCAACAGGCACCTTATGTGAGATATACACCAACGGTCACCTTGTGTGAGACATACACCAACGGACACCTTGTGTGAGACATACACCAACGGTGGCCTTGTGTGTGACATACACCTACGGTGGCCTTGTGTGAGACATACTCCAACGGTCCCCTTGTGTGAGACATACACCAACGGTCCCCTTGTGTGAGACATACACCAACGGTGGCCTCGTGTGTGACATACACCAACGGTCCCCTTGTGTGAGACATACACCAACGGTCCCCTTGTGTGAGACATACACCAATGGTCCCCTTGTGTGAGACATACACCAACGGTCCCCTTGTGTGAGTCTTACACCAACGGTCACCTTGTGTGAGACATACACCAACGGTCACCATGTGTGAGATATACACCAACGGTCACCTTGTGTGAGACATTCACCAATGGGTACCTTGTGTGAGACATACACTAACGGTCACCTTGTGTGAGACATACACCAACCGTCACATTGTGTGGGACATACATCAACGGTCAATTTGTATGAGATATACACCAACGGTCTCCTTGTGTGAGACATACATCAACGGTCACCTTGTGTGAGACATACACCAACGGTGGCCTTGTGTGTGACATACACCAACGGTCCCCTTGTGTGAGACATTTACCAACGGTGGCTTTGTGTGAGACATACACCAATGGTCCCCTTGTGTGAGACATACACCAACGGTCCCCTTGTGTGAGACATACACCAACGGTGGCTTTGTGTGAGACATACACTAATGGTCCCCTTGTGTGAGACATACACCAACAGTCCCCTTGTGTGTGACATACACCAACGGTCCCCTTGTGTGAGACAGACCCCAACGGTCCCCTTGTTTGAGACATACACTAATGGTCCCCTTGTGTGAGACATACACCAACGGTCCCCTTGTGTGAAACATACACCAACGGTCCCCTTGTGTGAGACATACACCAACGGTCACCTTGTGTGAGGCATACCCCAACGGTCCCCTTGTGTGAGACATACACCAACGGTCCCCTTGTGTGAGACATACACCAACGGTGGCCTTGTGTGAGACATACACCAAAAGTCACCTTGTGTGAGACATACACCAAAAGTCACCTTGTGTGAGACATACACCAACGGTGGCCTTGTGTGAGACATACACCAACGGTCACCTTGTGTGAGACATACACCAACTGTGGCCTTGTGTGAGACATACACCAACGGTCCCCTTGTGTGAGACATACACCGACGGTGGCCTTGTGTGAGACATACACTAACGGTCCCCTTGTGTGAGACATACACCAACGGTCCCCTTGTGTGAGACTTACACCAACGGTCACCTTGTGTGAGACATACACCAACGGTCACCTTGTGTGAGACATACATTAACGGTCACCTTGTGTGAGACATACACCAACGGTCGCCTTGTGTGAGACATACACCAACGGTGGCCTTGTGTGAGACATACATTACCGGTGGCCTTGTGTGAGACCTACACCATAGTCATCTTGTGTGAGACATACACCAACGGTCACCTTGTGTGAGACATACACCAACGGTCACCTTGTGTGAGACATACACCAACGGTCACCTTGTGTGAGACATACACCAACGGTCACCTTGTGTGAGACATACACCAACGGTCCCCTTGTGTGAGACATACACCAGCGGTCACCTTGTGTGAGACATACACCAACGGCCCCCTTGTGTGAGACATACACCAACGGTCCCCTTGTGTGAGACATACACCAACGGTCACCTTGTGTGAGACATACACCAACGGTGGCCTTGTGTGTGACATACACCTACGGTGGCCTTGTGTGAGACATACTCCAACGGTCCCCTTGTGTGAGACATACACCAACGGTCTCCTTGTGTGAGACATACACCAACGGTGGCCTCGTGTGTGACATACACCAACGGTCCCCTTGTGTGAGACATACACCAACGGTCCCCTTGTGTGAGACATACACCAACGGTCCCCTTGTGTGAGACATACACCAACGGTCCCCTTGTGTGAGACATACACCAACGGTCCCCTTGTGTGAGTCTTACACCAACGGTCACCTTGTGTGAGACATACACCAACGGTCACCATGTGTGAGATATACACCAACGGTCACCTTGTGTGAGACATACACCTACGCACATCTTGTGTGAGACATACACCAACGGTCCCCTTGTGTGAGACATTCACCAATGGGTACCTTGTGTGAGAAATACACTAACGGTCACCTTGTGTGAGACATACACCAACCGTCACATTGTGTGGGACATACATCAACGGTCAATTTGTGTGAGATATACACCAACGGTCTCCTTGTGTGAGACATACACCAACGGTCACCTTGTGTGAGACATACACCAACGGTGGCCTTGTGTGCGACATACACGAACGGTCCCCTTGTCTGAGACATTTACCAACGGTGGCTTTGTGTGAGACATACACCAATGGTCCCCTTGTGTGAGACATACACCAACGGTCCCCTTGTGTGAGACATACACCAACGGTGGCTTTGTGTGAGACATACACAATGGTCCCCTTGTGTGAGACATACACCAACAGTCCCCTTGTGTGTGACAAACACCAACGGTCCCCTTGTGTGAGACACACCCCAACGGTCCCCTTGTGTGAGACATACACTAATGGTCCCCTTGTGTGAGACATACACCAACGGTCCCCTTGTGTGAGACATACACCAACGGTCCCCTTGTGTGAGACATACACCAACGGTCACCTTGTGTGAGGCATACCCCAACGGTCCCCTTGTGTGAGACATACACCAACGGTCCCCTTGTGTGAGACATTCACCAACGGTCCCATTGTGTGAGACATACACCAACGGTCCTCTTGTGTGAGATATGCAACAACGTTCCCCTTGTGTGAGACATACACCAACGGTCACCTTGTGCGAGACATACACCAACGGTCACCTTGTGTGAGACATTCACCAACGGTCACCTTGTGTGAGACATACACTAACGGTCCTCTTGTGTGAGATATACACCAACGGTCCCCTTGTGTGAGACATACACCAACGGTCATCTTGTGTGAGACATACACCAACGGTCACCTTGTGTGAGACATACACCAACGGTCACCTTGTGTGAGACATACACCAACGGTCACCTTGTGTGAGACCTACACCAACGGTCATCTTGTGTGAGACATACACCAACGGTCACCTTGTGTGAGACATACACAACCGGTCACCTTGTGTGAGATATACACCAACGGTCGCCTTGTGTTAGACATACACCAACGGTGGCCTTGTGTGAGACATACACCAACGGTCCCCTTGTGTGAGACATACACCGACGGTGGCCTTGTGTGAGACATACACTAACGGTGGCCTTGTGTGAGACATACACCAACGGTGGCCTTGTGTGAGACATACATTAACGGTGGCCTTGTGTGAGATATACACCAACGGCCCCCTTGTGTGACACATACACCAACGGTCCCCTTGTGTGAGACATACACCAACGGTCCTCTTGTGTGAGATATACACCAACGGTCCCCTTGTGTGAGACATACACCAACGGTCACCTTGTGTGAGATATGCACCAACGGTCCCCTTGTGTGAGACATACACCAACGGTCACCTTGTGCGAGACATACATCAACGGTCACCTTGTGTGAGACATACATCAACGGTCACCTTGTGTGAGAAATACACCAACGGTCTCCTTGTGTGAGACATACACCAACGGTCACCTTGTGTGAGACATACACCAACGGTGGCCTTGTGTGTGAAATACACCAACGGTCCCCTTGTGTGAGACATACACCAACGGTGGCTTTGTGTGAGACATACACTAATGGTCCCCTTGTGTGAGACATACACCAACAGTCCCCTTGTGTGAGACATACACCAACGGTCCCCTTGTGTGAGACATACACCAACGGTCCCCTTGTGTGAGACATATACCAACGGTGGCCTTGTGTGAGACATACACCAACGGTCACCTTGTGTGAGACATACACCAACGGTCACCTTGTGTGAGACATACACCAACGGTCACCTTGTGTGAGACATACACCAACCTTGGCCTTGTGTGAGACATACACCAACGGTGGCCTTGTGTGAGACATGCACCAACGGTCCCCTTGTGTGAGACATACACCAACTGTGGCCTTGTGTGTGACATACACCAACGGTGGCCTTGTGTGAGACATACACCAACAGGCACCTTATGTGAGATATACACCAACGGTCACCTTGTGTGAGACATACACCAACGGACACCTTGTGTGAGACATACACTACGGTGGCCTTGTGTGTGACATACACCTACGGTGGCCTTGTGTGAGACATACTCCAACGGTCCCCTTGTGTGAGACATACACCAACGGTGGCCTCGTGTGTGACATACACCAACGGTCCCCTTGTGTGAGACATACACCAACGGTCCCCTTGTGTGAGACATACACCAATGGTCCCCTTGTGTGAGACATACACCAACGGTCCCCTTGTGTGAGTCTTACACCAACGGTCACCTTGTGTGAGACATACACCAACGGTCACCATGTGTGAGATATACACCAACGGTCACCTTGTGTGAGACATTCACCAATGGGTACCTTGTGTGAGACATACACTAACGGTCACCTTGTGTGAGACATACACCAACCGTCACATTGTGTGGGACATACATCAACGGTCAATTTGTATGAGATATACACCAACGGTCTCCTTGTGTGAGACATACATCAACGGTCACCTTGTGTGAGACATACACCAACGGTGGCCTTGTGTGTGACATACACCAACGGTCCCCTTGTGTGAGACATTTACCAACGGTGGCTTTGTGTGAGACATACACCAATGGTCCCCTTGTGTGAGACATACACCAACGGTCCCCTTGTGTGAGACATACACCAACGGTGGCTTTGTGTGAGACATACACTAATGGTCCCCTTGTGTGAGACATACACCAACAGTCCCCTTGTGTGTGACATACACCAACGGTCCCCTTGTGTGAGACAGACCCCAACGGTCCCCTTGTTTGAGACATACACTAATGGTCCCCTTGTGTGAGACATACACCAACGGTCCCCTTGTGTGAAACATACACCAACGGTCCCCTTGTGTGAGACATACACCAACGGTCACCTTGTGTGAGGCATACCCCAACGGTCCCCTTGTGTGAGACATACACCAACGGTCCCCTTGTGTGAGACATACACCAACGGTGGCCTTGTGTGAGACATACACCAAAAGTCACCTTGTGTGAGACATACACCAAAAGTCACCTTGTGTGAGACATACACCAACGGTGGCCTTGTGTGAGACATACACCAACGGTCACCTTGTGTGAGACATACACCAACTGTGGCCTTGTGTGAGACATACACCAACGGTCCCCTTGTGTGAGACATACACCGACGGTGGCCTTGTGTGAGACATACACTAACGGTCCCCTTGTGTGAGACATACACCAACGGTCCCCTTGTGTGAGACTTACACCAACGGTCACCTTGTGTGAGACATACACCAACGGTCACCTTGTGTGAGACATACATTAACGGTCACCTTGTGTGAGACATACACCAACGGTCGCCTTGTGTGAGACATACACCAACGGTGGCCTTGTGTGAGACATACATTACCGGTGGCCTTGTGTGAGACCTACACCAAAGTCATCTTGTGTGAGACATACACCAACGGTCACCTTGTGTGAGACATACACCAACGGTCACCTTGTGTGAGACATACACCAACGGTCACCTTGTGTGAGACATACACCAACGGTCACCTTGTGTGAGACATACACCAACGGTCCCCTTGTGTGAGACATACACCAGCGGTCACCTTGTGTGAGACATACACCAACGGCCCCCTTGTGTGAGACATACACCAACGGTCCCCTTGTGTGAGACATACACCAACGGTCACCTTGTGTGAGACATACACCAACGGTGGCCTTGTGAGAGACATACACTAACGGTGGCCTTGTGTGAGACATACACCAACGGTGGCCTTGTGTGAGACATACATTAACGGTCACCTTGTGTGAGATCTACACCAACGGTCCCCTTGTGTGAGACATACACCAACGGTCACCTTGTGTGAGACATACACCAACGGTCACCTTGTGTGAGACATACACCAACGGTCACCTTGTGTGAGAAATACACCAACGGTCTCCTTGTGTGAGACATTCACCAACGGTGGCTTTGTGTGAGACATACACCAATGGTCCCCTTGTGTGAGACATACACCAGCGGTCCCCTTGTGTGAGACATACACCAACGGCCCCCTAGTGTGAGACATACACCAACGGTCCCCTTGTGTGAGACATACACCAACGGTCCTCTTGTGTGAGATATGCACCAACGGTCCCCTTGTGTGAGACATACACCAACGGTCACCTTGTGCGAGACATACACCAACGGTCACCTTGTGTGAGACATTCACCAACGGTCACCTTGTGTGAGACATACACTAACGGTCCTCTTGTGTGAGATATAAACCAACGGTCCCCTTGTGTGAGACATACACCAACGGTCATCTTGTGTGAGACATACACCAACGGACACCTTGTGTGAGACATACAGCAACGGTCACCTTGTGTGAGACATACACCAACGGTCACCTTGTGTGAGACATACACCAACGGTCCCCTTGTGTGAGACATACACCAGCGGTCACCTTGTGTGAGACATACACCAACGGCCCGCTTGTGTGAGACATACAAAAACGGTCCCCTTGTGTGAGACATACACCAACGGTCCTCTTGTGTGAGATATACACCAACGGTCCCCTTGTGTGAGACATACACCAACGGTCACCTTGTGTGAGACATACACCAACGGTGGCCTTGTGAGAGATATACACTAACGGTGGCCTTGTGTGAGACATACACCAACGGTGGCCTTGTGTGAGACATACATTAACGGTCACCTTGTGTGAGATCTACACCAACGGTCCCCTTGTGTGAGACATACACCAACGGTCACCTTGTGTGAGACATACACCAACGGTCACCTTGTGTGAGACATACACCAACGGTCACCTTGTGTGAGACATACACCAACGGTCCCCTTGTGTGAGACATTCACCAACGGTGGCTTTGTGTGAGACATACACCAATGGTCCCCTTGTGTGAGACATACACCAGCGGTCCCCTTGTGTGAGACATACACCAACGGCCCCCTTGTGTGAGACATACACCAACGGTCCCCTTGTGTGAGACATACACCAACGGTCCTCTTGTGTGAGATATGCACCAACGGTCCCCTTGTGTGAGACATACACCAACGGTCACCTTGTACGAGACATACACCAACGGTCACCTTGTGTGAGACATTCACCAACGGTCACCTTGTGTGAGACATACACTAACGGTCCTCTTGTGTGAGATATACACCAACGGTCCCCTTGTGTGAGACATACACCAACGGTCATCTTGTGTGAGACATACACCAACGGTCACCTTGTGTGAGACATACACCAACGGTCACCTTGTGTGAGACATACACCAACGGTCACCTTGTGTGAGAAATACACCAACGGTCATCTTGTGTGAGACATACACCAACGGTCCCCTTGTGTGAGACATACACCAACGGTGGCTTTGTGTGAGACATACACCAACGGTGGCCTTGTGTGGGACATACACCAACGGTGGCCTTGTGTGAGACATACACCAACGGTCACCTTGTGCGAGACATACATCAACGGTCACCTTGTGTGAGACATACATCAACGGTCACCTTGTGTGAGAAATACACCAACGGTCTCCTTGTGTGAGACATACACCAACGGTCACCTTGTGTGAGACATACACCAACGGTGGCCTTGTGTGTGAAATACACCAACGGTCCCCTTGTGTGAGACATACACCAACGGTGGCTTTGTGTGAGACAAACACTAATGGTCCCCTTGTGTGAGACATACACCAACAGTCCCCTTGTGTGAGACATACACCAACGGTCCCCTTGTGTGAGACATACACCAACGGTCCCCTTGTGTGAGACATATACCAACGGTGGCCTTGTGTGAGACATACACCAACGGTCACCTTGTGTGAGACATACACCAACGGTCACCTTGTGTGAGACATACACCAACGGTCACCTTGTGTGAGACATACACCAACCTTGGCCTTGTGTGAGACATACACCAACGGTCCCCTTGTGTGAGACATACACCAACTGTGGCCTTGTGTGTGACATACACCAACGGTGGCCTTGTGTGAGACATACACCAACAGGCACCTTATGTGAGATATACACCAACGGTCACCTTGTGTGAGACATACACCAACGGACACCTTGTGTGAGACATACACCAACGGTGGCCTTGTGTGAGACATATACCAACGGTGGCCTTGTGTGTGACATACACCTACGGTGGCCTTGTGTGAGACATACTCCAACGGTCCCCTTGTGTGAGACATACACCAACGGTGGCCTCGTGTGTGACATACACCAACGGTCCCCTTGTGTGAGACATACACCAACGGTCCCCTTGTGTGAGACATACACCAATGGTCCCCTTGTGTGAGACATACACCAACGGTCCCCTTGTGTGAGTCTTACACCAACGGTCACCTTGTGTGAGACATACACCAACGGTCACCATGTGTGAGATATACACCAACGGTCACCTTGTGTGAGACATTCACCAATGGGTACCTTGTGTGAGACATACACTAACGGTCACCTTGTGTGAGACATACACCAACCGTCACATTGTGTGGGACATACATCAACGGTCAATTTGTATGAGATATACACCAACGGTCTCCTTGTGTGAGACATACATCAACGGTCACCTTGTGTGAGACATACACCAACGGTGGCCTTGTGTGTGACATACACCAACGGTCCCCTTGTGTGAGACATTTACCAACGGTGGCTTTGTGTGAGACATACACCAATGGTCCCCTTGTGTGAGACATACACCAACGGTCCCCTTGTGTGAGACATACACCAACGGTGGCTTTGTGTGAGACATACACTAATGGTCCCCTTGTGTGAGACATACACCAACAGTCCCCTTGTGTGTGACATACACCAACGGTCCCCTTGTGTGAGACAGACCCCAACGGTCCCCTTGTTTGAGACATACACTAATGGTCCCCTTGTGTGAGACATACACCAACGGTCCCCTTGTGTGAAACATACACCAACGGTCCCCTTGTGTGAGACATACACCAACGGTCACCTTGTGTGAGGCATACCCCAACGGTCCCCTTGTGTGAGACATACACCAACGGTCCCCTTGTGTGAGACATACACCAACGGTGGCCTTGTGTGAGACATACACCAAAAGTCACCTTGTGTGAGACATACACCAAAAGTCACCTTGTGTGAGACATACACCAACGGTGGCCTTGTGTGAGACATACACCAACGGTCACCTTGTGTGAGACATACACCAACTGTGGCCTTGTGTGAGACATACACCAACGGTCCCCTTGTGTGAGACATACACCGACGGTGGCCTTGTGTGAGACATACACTAACGGTCCCCTTGTGTGAGACATACACCAACGGTCCCCTTGTGTGAGACATACACCAACGGTGGCCTTGTGTGAGACATACATTAACGGTCACCTTGTGTGAGATCTACACCAACGGTCCCCTTGTGTGAGACATACACCAACGGTCACCTTGTGTGAGACATACACCAACGGTCACCTTGTGTGAGACATACACCAACGGTCACCTTGTGTGAGACATACACCAACGGTCCCCTTGTGTGAGACATTCACCAACGGTGGCTTTGTGTGAGACATACACCAATGGTCCCCTTGTGTGAGACATACACCAGCGGTCCCCTTGTGTGAGACATACACCAACGGCCCCCTTGTGTGAGACATACACCAACGGTCCCCTTGTGTGAGACATACACCAACGGTCCTCTTGTGTGAGATATGCACCAACGGTCCCCTTGTGTGAGACATACACCAACGGTCACCTTGTACGAGACATACACCAACGGTCACCTTGTGTGAGACATTCACCAACGGTCACCTTGTGTGAGACATACACTAACGGTCCTCTTGTGTGAGATATACACCAACGGTCCCCTTGTGTGAGACATACACCAACGGTCATCTTGTGTGAGACATACACCAACGGTCACCTTGTGTGAGACATACACCAACGGTCACCTTGTGTGAGACATACACCAACGGTCACCTTGTGTGAGAAATACACCAACGGTCATCTTGTGTGAGACATACACCAACGGTCCCCTTGTGTGAGACATACACCAACGGTGGCTTTGTGTGAGACATACACCAACGGTGGCCTTGTGTGGGACATACACCAACGGTGGCCTTGTGTGAGACATACACCAACGGTCACCTTGTGCGAGACATACATCAACGGTCACCTTGTGTGAGACATACATCAACGGTCACCTTGTGTGAGAAATACACCAACGGTCTCCTTGTGTGAGACATACACCAACGGTCACCTTGTGTGAGACATACACCAACGGTGGCCTTGTGTGTGAAATACACCAACGGTCCCCTTGTGTGAGACATACACCAACGGTGGCTTTGTGTGAGACAAACACTAATGGTCCCCTTGTGTGAGACATACACCAACAGTCCCCTTGTGTGAGACATACACCAACGGTCCCCTTGTGTGAGACATACACCAACGGTCCCCTTGTGTGAGACATATACCAACGGTGGCCTTGTGTGAGACATACACCAACGGTCACCTTGTGTGAGACATACACCAACGGTCACCTTGTGTGAGACATACACCAACGGTCACCTTGTGTGAGACATACACCAACCTTGGCCTTGTGTGAGACATACACCAACGGTCCCCTTGTGTGAGACATACACCAACTGTGGCCTTGTGTGTGACATACACCAACGGTGGCCTTGTGTGAGACATACACCAACAGGCACCTTATGTGAGATATACACCAACGGTCACCTTGTGTGAGACATACACCAACGGACACCTTGTGTGAGACATACACCAACGGTGGCCTTGTGTGAGACATATACCAACGGTGGCCTTGTGTGTGACATACACCTACGGTGGCCTTGTGTGAGACATACTCCAACGGTCCCCTTGTGTGAGACATACACCAACGGTGGCCTCGTGTGTGACATACACCAACGGTCCCCTTGTGTGAGACATACACCAACGGTCCCCTTGTGTGAGACATACACCAATGGTCCCCTTGTGTGAGACATACACCAACGGTCCCCTTGTGTGAGTCTTACACCAACGGTCACCTTGTGTGAGACATACACCAACGGTCACCATGTGTGAGATATACACCAACGGTCACCTTGTGTGAGACATTCACCAATGGGTACCTTGTGTGAGACATACACTAACGGTCACCTTGTGTGAGACATACACCAACCGTCACATTGTGTGGGACATACATCAACGGTCAATTTGTATGAGATATACACCAACGGTCTCCTTGTGTGAGACATACATCAACGGTCACCTTGTGTGAGACATACACCAACGGTGGCCTTGTGTGTGACATACACCAACGGTCCCCTTGTGTGAGACATTTACCAACGGTGGCTTTGTGTGAGACATACACCAATGGTCCCCTTGTGTGAGACATACACCAACGGTCCCCTTGTGTGAGACATACACCAACGGTGGCTTTGTGTGAGACATACACTAATGGTCCCCTTGTGTGAGACATACACCAACAGTCCCCTTGTGTGTGACATACACCAACGGTCCCCTTGTGTGAGACAGACCCCAACGGTCCCCTTGTTTGAGACATACACTAATGGTCCCCTTGTGTGAGACATACACCAACGGTCCCCTTGTGTGAAACATACACCAACGGTCCCCTTGTGTGAGACATACACCAACGGTCACCTTGTGTGAGGCATACCCCAACGGTCCCCTTGTGTGAGACATACACCAACGGTCCCCTTGTGTGAGACATACACCAACGGTGGCCTTGTGTGAGACATACACCAAAAGTCACCTTGTGTGAGACATACACCAAAAGTCACCTTGTGTGAGACATACACCAACGGTGGCCTTGTGTGAGACATACACCAACGGTCACCTTGTGTGAGACATACACCAACTGTGGCCTTGTGTGAGACATACACCAACGGTCCCCTTGTGTGAGACATACACCGACGGTGGCCTTGTGTGAGACATACACTAACGGTCCCCTTGTGTGAGACATACACCAACGGTCCCCTTGTGTGAGACTTACACCAACGGTCACCTTGTGTGAGACATACACCAACGGTCACCTTGTGTGAGACATACATTAACGGTCACCTTGTGTGAGACATACACCAACGGTCGCCTTGTGTGAGACATACACCAACGGTGGCCTTGTGTGAGACATACATTACCGGTGGCCTTGTGTGAGACCTACACCAAAGTCATCTTGTGTGAGACATACACCAACGGTCACCTTGTGTGAGACATACACCAACGGTCACCTTGTGTGAGACATACACCAACGGTCACCTTGTGTGAGACATACACCAACGGTCACCTTGTGTGAGACATACACCAACGGTCCCCTTGTGTGAGACATACACCAGCGGTCACCTTGTGTGAGACATACACCAACGGCCCCCTTGTGTGAGACATACACCAACGGTCCCCTTGTGTGAGACATACACCAACGGTCACCTTGTGTGAGACATACACCAACGGTGGCCTTGTGAGAGACATACACTAACGGTGGCCTTGTGTGAGACATACACCAACGGTGGCCTTGTGTGAGACATACATTAACGGTCACCTTGTGTGAGATCTACACCAACGGTCCCCTTGTGTGAGACATACACCAACGGTCACCTTGTGCGAGACATACACCAACGGTCACCTTGTGTGAGACATACACCAACGGTCACCTTGTGTGAGAAATACACCAACGGTCTCCTTGTGTGAGACATTCACCAACGGTGGCTTTGTGTGAGACATACACCAATGGTCCCCTTGTGTGAGACATACACCAGCGGTCCCCTTGTGTGAGACATACACCAACGGCCCCCTAGTGTGAGACATACACCAACGGTCCCCTTGTGTGAGACATACACCAACGGTCCTCTTGTGTGAGATATGCACCAACGGTCCCCTTGTGTGAGACATACACCAACGGTCACCTTGTGCGAGACATACACCAACGGTCACCTTGTGTGAGACATTCACCAACGGTCACCTTGTGTGAGACATACACTAACGGTCCTCTTGTGTGAGATATAAACCAACGGTCCCCTTGTGTGAGACATACACCAACGGTCATCTTGTGTGAGACATACACCAACGGACACCTTGTGTGAGACATACAGCAACGGTCACCTTGTGTGAGACATACACCAACGGTCACCTTGTGTGAGACATACACCAACGGTCCCCTTGTGTGAGACATACACCAGCGGTCACCTTGTGTGAGACATACACCAACGGCCCGCTTGTGTGAGACATACAAAAACGGTCCCCTTGTGTGAGACATACACCAACGGTCCTCTTGTGTGAGATATACACCAACGGTCCCCTTGTGTGAGACATACACCAACGGTCACCTTGTGTGAGACATACACCAACGGTGGCCTTGTGAGAGATATACACTAACGGTGGCCTTGTGTGAGACATACACCAACGGTGGCCTTGTGTGAGACATACATTAACGGTCACCTTGTGTGAGATCTACACCAACGGTCCCCTTGTGTGAGACATACACCAACGGTCACCTTGTGTGAGACATACACCAACGGTCACCTTGTGTGAGACATACACCAACGGTCACCTTGTGTGAGACATACACCAACGGTCCCCTTGTGTGAGACATTCACCAACGGTGGCTTTGCGTGAGACATACACCAATGGTCCCCTTGTGTGAGACATACACCAGCGGTCCCCTTGTGTGAGACATACACCAACGGCCCCCTTGTGTGAGACATACACCAACGGTCCCCTTGTGTGAGACATACACCAACGGTCCTCTTGTGTGAGATATGCACCAACGGTCCCCTTGTGTGAGACATACACCAACGGTCACCTTGTACGAGACATACACCAACGGTCACCTTGTGTGAGACATTCACCAACGGTCACCTTGTGTGAGACATACACTAACGGTCCTCTTGTGTGAGATATACACCAACGGTCCCCTTGTGTGAGACATACACCAACGGTCATCTTGTGTGAGACATACACCAACGGTCACCTTGTGTGAGACATACACCAACGGTCACCTTGTGTGAGACATACACCAACGGTCACCTTGTGTGAGAAATACACCAACGGTCATCTTGTGTGAGACATACACCAACGGTCCCCTTGTGTGAGACATACACCAACGGTGGCTTTGTGTGAGACATACACCAACGGTGGCCTTGTGTGGGACATACACCAACGGTGGCCTTGTGTGAGACATACACCAACGGTCACCTTGTGCGAGACATACATCAACGGTCACCTTGTGTGAGACATACATCAACGGTCACCTTGTGTGAGAAATACACCAACGGTCTCCTTGTGTGAGACATACACCAACGGTCACCTTGTGTGAGACATACACCAACGGTGGCCTTGTGTGTGAAATACACCAACGGTCCCCTTGTGTGAGACATACACCAACGGTGGCTTTGTGTGAGACAAACACTAATGGTCCCCTTGTGTGAGACATACACCAACAGTCCCCTTGTGTGAGACATACACCAACGGTCCCCTTGTGTGAGACATACACCAACGGTCCCCTTGTGTGAGACATATACCAACGGTGGCCTTGTGTGAGACATACACCAACGGTCACCTTGTGTGAGACATACACCAACGGTCACCTTGTGTGAGACATACACCAACGGTCACCTTGTGTGAGACATACACCAACCTTGGCCTTGTGTGAGACATACACCAACGGTCCCCTTGTGTGAGACATACACCAACTGTGGCCTTGTGTGTGACATACACCAACGGTGGCCTTGTGTGAGACATACACCAACAGGCACCTTATGTGAGATATACACCAACGGTCACCTTGTGTGAGACATACACCAACGGACACCTTGTGTGAGACATACACCAACGGTGGCCTTGTGTGTGACATACACCTACGGTGGCCTTGTGTGAGACATACTCCAACGGTCCCCTTGTGTGAGACATACACCAACGGTCCCCTTGTGTGAGACATACACCAACGGTGGCCTCGTGTGTGACATACACCAACGGTCCCCTTGTGTGAGACATACACCAACGGTCCCCTTGTGTGCGACATACACCAACGGTCCCCTTGTGTGAGACATACACCAACGGTCCCCTTGTGTGAGACATACACCAACGGTCCCCTTGTGTGAGACATATACCAACGGTGGCCTTGTGTGAGACATACACCAACGGTCACCTTGTGTGAGACATACACCAACGGTCACCTTGTGTGAGACATACACCAACGGTCACCTTGTGTGAGACATACACCAACCTTGGCCTTGTGTGAGACATACACCAACGGTCCCCTTGTGTGAGACATACACCAACTGTGGCCTTGTGTGTGACATACACCAACGGTGGCCTTGTGTGAGACATACACCAACAGGCACCTTATGTGAGATATACACCAACGGTCACCTTGTGTGAGACATACACCAACGGACACCTTGTGTGAGACATACACCAACGGTGGCCTTGTGTGTGACATACACCTACGGTGGCCTTGTGTGAGACATACTCCAACGGTCCCCTTGTGTGAGACATACACCAACGGTCCCCTTGTGTGAGACATACACCAACGGTGGCCTCGTGTGTGACATACACCAACGGTCCCCTTGTGTGAGACATACACCAACGGTCCCCTTGTGTGCGACATACACCAACGGTCCCCTTGTGTGAGACATACACCAACGGTCTCCTTGTGTGAGTCATACACCAACGGTCACCTTGTGTGAGACATACACCAACGGTCACCATGTGTGAGATATACACCAACGGTCACCTTGTGTGAGACATACACCTACGCTCATCTTGTGTGAGACATACACCAACGGTCCCCTTGTGTGAGACATTCACCAATGGGTACCTTGTGTGAGACATACACTAACGGTCACCTTGTGTGAGACATACACCAACCGTCACATTGTGTGGGACATACATCAACGGTCAATTTGTATGAGATATACACCAACGGTCTCCTTGTGTGAGATATACACCAACGGTCACCTTGTGTGAGACATACACCAACGGTGGCCTTGTGTGTGACATACACCAACGGTCCCCTTGTGTGAGACATTTACCAACGGTGGCTTTGTGTGAGACATACACCAATGGTCCCCTTGTGTGAGACATACACCAACGGTCCCCTTGTGTGAGACATACACCAACGGTGGCTTTGTGTGAGACATACACTAATGGTCCCCTTGTGTGAGACATACACCAACAGTCCCCTTGTGTGTGACATACACCAACGGTCCCCTTGTGTGAGACAGACCCCAACGGTCCCCTTGTTTGAGACATACACTAATGGTCCCCTTGTGTGAGACATACACCAACGGTCCCCTTGTGTGAAACATACACCAACGGTCCCCTTGTGTGAGACATACACCAACGGTCACCTTGTGTGAGGCATACCCCAACGGTCCCCTTGTGTGAGACATACACCAACGGTCCCCTTGTGTGAGACATACACCAACGGTGGCCTTGTGTGAGACATACACCAAAAGTCACCTTGTGTGAGACATACACCAAAAGTCACCTTATGTGAGACATACACCAACGGTGGCCTTGTGTGAGACATACACCAACGGTCACCTTGTGTGAGACATACACCAACTGTGGCCTTGTGTGAGACATACACCAACGGTCCCCTTGTGTGAGACATACACCGACGGTGGCCTTGTGTGAGACATACACTAACGGTCCCCTTGTGTGAGACATACACCAACGGTCCCCTTGTGTGAGACTTACACCAACGGTCACCTTGTGTGAGACATACACCAACGGTCACCTTGTGTGAGACATACATTAACGGTCACCTTGTGTGAGACATACACCAACGGTCGCCTTGTGTGAGACATACACCAACGGTGGCCTTGTGTGAGACATACATTACCGGTGGCCTTGTGTGAGACCTACACCAAAGTCATCTTGTGTGAGACATACACCAACGGTCACCTTGTGTGAGACATACACCAACGGTCACCTTGTGTGAGACATACACCAACGGTCACCTTGTGTGAGACATACACCAACGGTCCCCTTGTGTGAGACATACACCAGCGGTCACCTTGTGTGAGACATACACCAACGGCCCCCTTGTGTGAGACATACACCAACGGTCCCCTTGTGTGAGACATACACCAACGGTCACCTTGTGTGAGACATACACCAACGGTGGCCTTGTGAGAGACATACACTAACGGTGGCCTTGTGTGAGACATACACCAACGGTGGCCTTGTGTGAGACATACATTAACGGTCACCTTGTGTGAGATCTACACCAACGGTCCCCTTGTGTGAGACATACACCAACGGTCACCTTGTGTGAGACATACACCAACGGTCACCTTGTGTGAGACATACACCAACGGTCACCTTGTGTGAGAAATACACCAACGGTCTCCTTGTGTGAGACATTCACCAACGGTGGCTTTGTGTGAGACATACACCAATGGTCCCCTTGTGTGAGACATACACCAACGGCCCCCTTGTGTGAGACATACACCAACGGTCCTCTTGTGTGAGACATACACCAACGGTCCTCTTGTGTGAGATATGCACCAACGGTCCCCTTGTGTGAGACATACACCAACGGTCACCTTGTGCGAGACATACACCAACGGTCACCTTGTGTGAGACATTCACCAACGGTCACCTTGTGTGAGACATACACTAACGGTCCTCTTGTGTGAGATATACACCAACAGTCCCCTTGTGTGAGACATACACCAACGGTCATCTTGTGTGAGACATACACCAACGGTCACCTTGTGTGAGACCTACACCAACGGTCATCTTGTGTGAGACATACACCAACGGTCACCTTGTGTGAGACATACACCAACGGTCACCTTGTGTGAGACATACACCAACGGTCGCCTTGTGTTAGACATACACCAACGGTGGCCTTGTGTGAGACATACACCAACGGTCCCCTTGTGTGAGACATACACCGACGGTGGCCTTGTGTGAGACATACACTAACGGTGGCCTTGTGTGAGACATACACCAACGGTGGCCTTGTGTGAGACATACATTAACGGTGGCCTTTTGTGAGATATACACCAACGGCCTCCTTGTGTGAGACATACACCAACGGTCCCCTTGTGTGAGACATACACCAACGGTCCTCTTGTGTGAGATATACACCAACGGTCCCCTTGTGTGAGACATACACCAACGGTCACCTTGTGTGAGATATGCACCAACGGTCCCCTTGTGTGAGACATACACCAAGGGTCACCTTGTGCGAGACATACACCAACGGTCACCTTGTGTGAGACATTCACCAACGGTCACCTTGTGTGAGACATACACTAACGGTCCTCTTGTGTGAGATATACACCAACGGTCCCCTTGTGTGAGACATACACCAACGGTCATCTTGTGTGAGACATACACCAACGGTCACCTTGTGTGAGACATACACCAACGGTCACCTTGTGTGAGACATACACCAACGGTCACCTTGTGTGAGACCTACACCAACGGTCATCTTGTGTGAGACATACACCAACGGTCACCTTGTGTGAGACATACACCAACGGTCACCTTGTGTGAGACATACACCAACGGTCGCCTTGTGTTAGACATACACCAACGGTGGCCTTGTGTGAGACATACACCAACGGTCCCCTTGTGTGAGACATACACCGCGGTGTATGTCTCACACAAGGGGACCGTTGGTGTATGTCTCACACAAGGCCACCGTTGGTGTATGTCTAACACAAGGCGACCGTTGGTGTATGTCTCACACAAGGTGACCGTTGGTGTATGTCTCACACAAGGTGACCGTTGGTGTATGTCTCACACAAGATGACCGTTGGTGTAGGTCTCACACAAGGTGACCGTTGGTGTATGTCTCACACAAGGTGACCGTTGGTGTATGTCTCACACAAGGTGACCGTTGGTGTATGTCTCACACAAGATGACCGTTGGTGTATGTCTCACACAAGGGGACCGTTGGTGTATATCTCACACAAGAGGACCGTTAGTGTATGTCTCACACAAGGTGACCGTTGGTGAATGTCTCACACAAGGTGACCGTTGGTGTATGTCTCGCACAAGGTGACCCTTGGTGTATGTCTCACACAAGGGGACCGTTGGTGCATATCTCACACAAGGTGACCGTTGGTGTATGTCTCACACAAGGGGACCGTTGGTGTATATCTCACACAAGAGGACCGTTGGTGTATGTCTCACACAAGGGGACCGTTGGTGTATGTCTCACACAAGGAGGCCGTTGGTGTATATCTCACAAAAGGCCACCGTTAATGTATGTCTCACACAAGGCCACCGTTGGTGTATGTCTCACACAAGGCCACCGTTAGTGTATGTCTCACACAAGGCCACCGTCGGTGTATGTCTCACACAAGGGGACCGTTGGTGTATGTCTCACACAAGGCCACCGTTGGTGTATGTCTAACACAAGGCGACCGTTGGTGTATGTCTCACACAAGGTGACCGTTGGTGTATGTCTCACACAAGGTGACCGTTGGTGTATGTCTCACACAAGATGACCGTTGGTGTAGGTCTCACACAAGGTGACCGTTGGTGTATGTCTCACACAAGATGACCGTTGGTGTATGTCTCACACAAGGGGACTGTTGGTGTATATCTCACACAAGAGGACCGTTAGTGTATGTCTCACACAAGGTGACCGTTGGTGAATGTCTCACACAAGGTGACCGTTGGTGTATGTCTCGCACAAGGTGACCGTTGGTGTATGTCTCACACAAGGGGACCGTTGGTGCATATCTCACACAAGAGGACCGTTGGTGTATGTCTCACACAAGAGGACCGTTGGTGTATGTCTCACACAAGGGGGCCGTTGGTGTATGTCTCACACAAGGGGACCATTGGTGTATGTCTCACACAAAGCCACCGTTGGTGAATGTCTCACACAAGGAGACCGTTGGTGTATTTCTCACACAAGGTGACCGTTGGTGTATGTCTCACACAAGGTGACCGTTGGTGTATGTCTCACACAAGGTGACCGTTGGTGTATGTCTCACACAAGGGGACCGTTGGTGTAGATCTCACACAAGGTGACCGTTAATGTATGTCTCACACAAGGCCACCGTTGGTGTATGTCTCACACAAGGCCACCGTTAGTGTATGTCTCTCACAAGGCCACCGTTGGTGTATGTCTCACACAAGGTGACAGTTGGTGTATGTCTCACACAAGGGGACCGTTGGTGTATGTCTCACACAAGGGGGCCGTTGGTGTATGTCTCACACAAGGTGACCGCTGGTGTATGTCTCACACAAGGGGACCGTTGGTGTATGTCTCACACAAGGTGACCGTTGGTGTATGTCTCACACAAGGTGACCGTTGGTGTATGTCTCACACAAGGTGACCGTTGGTGTATGTCTCACACAAGATGACTTTGGTGTAGGTCTCACACAAGGCCACCGGTAATGTATGTCTCACACAAGGCCACCGTTGGTGTATGTCTCACACAAGGCGACCGTTGGTGTATGTCTCACACAAGGTGACCGTTAATGTATGTCTCACACAAGGTGACCGTTGGTGTATGTCTCACACAAGGTGACCGTTGGTGTAAGTCTCACACAAGGGGACCGTTGGTGTATGTCTCACACAAGGGGACCGTTAGTGTATGTCTCACACAAGGCCACCGTCGGTGTATGTCTCACACAAGGGGACCGTTGGTGTATGTCTCACACAAGGCCACAGTTGGTGTATGTCTCACACAAGGTGACCGTTGGTGTATGTCTCACACAAGGCCACCGTTGGTGTATGTCTCACATAAGGTGACTTTTGGTGTATGTCTCACACAAGGTGACTTTTGGTGTATGTCTCACACAAGGCCACCGTTGGTGTATGTCTCACACAAGGGGACCGTTGGTGTATGTCTCACACAAGGGGACCGTTGGGGTATGCCTCACACAAGGTGACCGTTGGTGTATGTCTCACACAAGGGGACCGTTGGTGTATGTTTCACACAAGGGGACCGTTGGTGTATGTCTCACACAAGGGGACCATTAGTGTATGTCTCAAACAAGGGGACCGTTGGGGTCTGTCTCACACAAGGGGACCGTTGGTGTATGTCACACACAAGGGGACTGTTGGTGTATGTCTCACACAAGGGGACCATTAGTGTATGTCTCACACAAAGCCACCGTTGGTGTATGTCTCACACAAGGGGACCGTTGGTGTATGTCTCACACAAGGGGACCATTGGTGTATGTCTCACACAAAGCCACCGTTGGTAAATGTCTCACACAAGGGGACCGTTGGTGTATGTCACACACAAGGCCACCGTTGGTGTATGTCTCACACAAGGTGACCGTTGGTGTATATCTCACACAAGGAGACCGTTGGTGTATATCTCATACAAATTGACCGTTGATGTATGTCCCACACAATGTGACGGTTGGTGTATGTCTCACACAAGGTGACCGTTAGTGTATGTCTCACACAAGGTACCCATTGGTGAATGTCTCACACAAGGGGACCGTTGGTGTATGTCTCACACAAGATGAGCGTAGGTGTATGTCTCACACAAGGTGACCGTTGGTGTATATCTCACACATGGTGACCGTTGGTGTATGTCTCACACAAGGTGACCGTTGGTGTATGACTCACACAAGGAGACCGTTGGTGTATGTCTCACACAAGGGGACCGTTGGTGTATGTCGCACACAAGGGGACCGTTGGTGTATGTCTCACACAAGGGGACCGTTGGTGTATGTCACACACGAGGCCACCGTTGGTGTATGTCTCACACAAGGGGACCGTTGGTGTATGTCTCACACAAGGGGACCGTTGGAGTATGTCTCACACAAGGCCACCGTAGGTGTATGTCACACACAAGGCCACCGTTGGTGTATGTCTCACACAAGGTGTCCGTTGGTGTATGTCTCACACAAGGTGACCGTTGGTGTATATCTCACATAAGGTGCCTGTTGGTGTATGTCTCACACAAGGCCACCGTTGGTGTATGTCACACACAAGGCCACAGTTGGTGTATGTCTCACACAAGGGGACCGTTGGTGTATGTCTCACACAAGGCCAAGGTTGGTGTATGTCTCACACAAGGTGACCGTTGGTGTATGTCTCACACAAGGTGACCGTTGGTGTATGTCTCACACAAGGTGACCGTTGGTGTATGTCTCACCACAAGGCCACCGTTGGTATATGTCTCACACAAGGGGACCGTTGGTGTATGTCTCACACAAGGGGACCGTTGGTGTATGTCTCACACAAGGGGACCGTTGGTGTATGTCGCACACAAGGGGACCGTTGGTGTATGTCTCACACAAGGGGACCGTTGGTGTATGTCACACACGAGGCCACCGTTGGTGTATGTCTCACACAAGGGGACCGTTGGTGTATGTCTCACACAAGGGGACCGTTGGAGTATGTCTCACACAAGGCCACCGTAGGTGTATGTCACACACAAGGCCACCGTTGGTGTATGTCTCACACAAGGTGTCCGTTGGTGTATGTCTCACACAAGGTGACCGTTGGTGTATATCTCACATAAGGTGCCTGTTGGTGTATGTCTCACACAAGGCCACCGTTGGTGTATGTCACACACAAGGCCACAGTTGGTGTATGTCTCACACAAGGGGACCGTTGGTGTATGTCTCACACAAGGCCAAGGTTGGTGTATGTCTCACACAAGGTGACCGTTGGTGTATGTCTCACACAAGGTGACCGTTGGTGTATGTCTCACACAAGGTGACCGTTGGTGTATGTCTCACACAAGGCCACCGTTGGTATATGTCTCACACAAGGGGACCGTTGGTGTATGTCTCACACAAGGGGACCGTTGGTGTATGTCTCACACAAGGGGACT